>NC_054536.1:10053793-10111293 GCF_017654505.1 Polyodon spathula | reverse complement strand
AAGATAATGGAATGGTTTTCTCATGATCACAAGATAACGGAATGGTTTTCTCAAGATCACAAGATAACAGAATGGTTTTCTCGTGATCACAAGATAACGGAATGGTTTTCTTATGATCACAAGATAATGGAATGGTTTTTTCGAGATCACAAGATAATGGAATGGTTTTCTCATGATCACAAGATAACGGAATGGTTTTCTCATGATCACAAGATAATGGAATGGTTTTCTCATGATCATGAGACAATGGAATGGTTTTCTCAAGATCACAAGATAAATTATCTTGTGATCTTGACACAACAAGCTGCCATAGAAAACTCTGAACTTTCATCTACCAACCAGGAAGCTATTGCAAGTCATCACCACACATTAGATGAGTGCAGAACAGTTATATAAAATGTCTATCTTAAAAAAGAGAATGAAAACACAACATTGAAAGGATGCCAGATGGTAATGCCCACTAATCAAGGTCCTAAGAAAACATGCTACAGCATGTCAAATTTATTAAGCTGTAATCTGTTTACAAAAACGTCTTACCAGTAGAACATGAAAATCTGTCATGTGAAGTCAGACAGAAACGTATATGTTCAGTAACCATAGGGTTCTCTTCCATGAACAACAAAGGTATGCATGTAATTCATCAGAGATAAACAGACTGCCTAGGTTAATGTGCTATGACATACTCCATAAACAATCTAATATGGTTTGATGCTGAAATCATCTAGAAATTACCCGTCAGGCTCTTTTGTGTTATCATTATTCCCAATAAGTCGGTTGAAATGTTGCACCATTTAACCAACAGAGTAACTGTTCTACAATGAAGTCATGTTCTAGCTCCAGAGGAAAAGCTAAGCCATGTGAGGGAAGCATATTGCATCACACAATGACATTTAGAGACCAGAGTGGAGGAAATCCTGCTCACATTACCTTCACCAAATTGATGGCAGACCAGTCAGTATACATTATAGGAGACAAAGCATGTGAAGGCTTTGTTTAGATTTTTTTTTTCGGTAAATATAATCTGGAAGCAATTTCATTTGAATACTTGTTAAAATGGAAATGAAACCATACTGTATGTTGTCAGTCATACAATGTTTATTACATATAACTTTTAAAACACAAAATTATACTTTTTTATACAGTATTAAATAAATAGTATAACTATTGGTATTGTTTTGTTAACTGTTAACTATTAGCAAGTACGCTGAGTAATACTGTAGGTTTTTCATTCCACAAAAATGAGAGTTATGAGGAAAATATTGGAGGAACATGTTTAGGCATTTATAATGTTTTTTGATCAACCACAAAATGTTGGCAGCCCCCATTTCAATATAAAGCTGCAGGGTGTGCAAGACTGTTAAATAATCTCATTTTGATGTGCAACTATCCAAAGCCAAAGTCAAGATGCTGCTGTGTATATAAGCTGTAGCATCCTTCCACTGTGCAGCGGTTAACTCCTAACACAATTCAACACATCATGTTTGCAGACTGTAGCTAGCAAACCATTACAGCTTGTTGACAAATATAAATCTTCTGAGGAGATATGAGAAGACATTGAAGGGTTCTTGGCCATTATCTTGCTTGATTTAGAATAGTCACACAACAGACAGACAGACACAACCATTATCCCCAGAAACTGGTATTCTCAGTCACTTAGGCTAAATAATGTTAATTCCAGGTTTCATAACAATTGGATAAGTTGTTCTCCAGATATGCAAAAATGAAACTGTGACATACACGTGGACAGACAGACAGACACCCAGCCATATCTCCACAGTCTGATATTCTAAATAATTTATGCTAAATAATGTTAATTCCTGGTTTGATGACAATAGGATAATCTATTCTCCTGATATATGCAAAAGTTCATACAAATGGACGGATCCTTTTCTCTATAAGAGACACTTTATACATAATGTATTAACTTATATAAAGTCGCAGATAAAAGTATTGGCACCTGTGGTCAGGTGCAGTGAATGAAGCAGGTCCACAGAATCTTTCTCCCAAAACAGTGCTTGTTTTAATGATAACAAAAATAATAACAAAACAACAACACAAATAAGTCCACCCCTTTACCAGCAATGGTATTGGGGGGTATGCAGCAGCTCTTCTTAGCTGAAAATAAAAAGTAAACAAAAATGGGACTTTGTCCGTCCCCACGTTCTCCGTGCACGCAGTGCTCTTGGTGCTGAGAAGCATGGTGCCGTGAGTGGTGCGGTGCGATGCTGTGCTGTGCTCTGCTGTGCTGTGCAGTGCAGTGCAGGGACGTGCTCTGTGTTTTATCGGTCCGCGGCTCGCTCCTCCACTGCAGCACAAAACACACATAATCCCAAAATCAAAGCAATACAGACTCTGGCCGTCTATTTTCATTATCAGCGTAAGGGGAGGTTTTGACATAGCTGCTCCCCTTTGTACCCAGCAAACTCCTCCCCGCAGTCACCGCGTTGCCATGGTTTCCCTAATAGAGGGCTGCCCTGCAGCTGACTGCAATGGAATTGTCCTGAGTACTTGCAGCTACGCGCCCCTCCTAATATGGTCACCTTCCGGTTTCCACCTACCACAGAGGTGGCAGCTCTAGGAGGCAGCTTACCTTCACCCTTACACAGCGCCCTTTCTAATCGGGAGGGAGATTTACAGCATCGATCCTTTCTCTCTCTATCACATATCTCACCCCTCAGAGTGATGCCGAAGGAACACTCGGCCAACTCTACATTCCCCAATGGTCCTCCCTCCCTTGAAAAAAAATCTGCATTTTGATGCTCCTTACCCGCACGATGTTTCACTGTATAGTGGAAGGGTTGCAGCGCTAGATACCACCAAGTTATTGTGTGTAACCACCTTAAAGGAGCATGATCAGTGACAAGAGAGAAAGAAAGCCCCAACAAGTAATAGTGAAGAGCGTGAGTAGCCCATTTGATGGCTAAACACTCCTTCTCAATGACAGAGTAGTTAATTTCCCTAGGAGCCATTTTTTTGCTCAAATAAATGACAGGGTGTTCCACTCCATCAACTTGTTGGGACAGGACTGCCCCCAGACCAATGTGGGAGGCATCAGTCTGAAGGATGAACTCTTTGCCGAAATCTGGTGAAATCAGAGCGGGGGCTTGACAGAGTCGCTTCTTAATCATATCAAATGCTTCCTGACACTGCCCTGTCCATTTAACTAATTTTGGAGCAGCCTTTCAGGTGAGGTCGACCAGGGGGTTGACTATGGTGGCATAGTCAGGGATAAAACGGCGATAATAGCCGGCTAACCCCAATAGTGATCTCACCTGTGACTTGGTTTTTGGGATTGCCGTTTCCACCAGCTCCTGGACTTTGGAGGCGATAGGCTTTACCCGGCCATTACCCATAATGTAGCCAAGATGCTGGGTCTCTTGTTTGCTTGGCTGTTAGCCCTGCCTCCCTTAGAGACTGTAGGACGGCTGAAAGCCTAATAATATGCTCCTTCCAGGTGGAGCTAAAAATCACTACATCATCGATGTATGCAGCTGCGTACTGATGATGAGGAGCCAAGACCTGGTCCATCAGTCTCTGAAAGGTGGTGGGAGCTCCATGCAGCCTGAAGGGCATGGTCCGGAAATGGAACAAGCCATCTGGGGTAGAGAAAGCAGTTTTCTCTTTTGAGCTCTGAGTGAGTGGAATCTGCCAGTATCCCTTCGTCAGATCCAAAGCGCCTTACCCAGTCGGTCGAGAAGCTCATCCACTCGGGGCACTGGATATGCATCAAACTTAGAGATGGCATTAACCTTCCGGAAATCCACACAGAACCAAGTGGAGCCGTCCTTTTTTCCCACCATCACGATAGGACTGCACCACTCGCTCCGGGAAGGTTCAATGACTCCAAGCCCTAGCTTATCCTCCACCTCCTTACAAACGGGACCCCTGCGACTTTCCGGAATCTGGTACGGTCTCTCTCGGACCCTGAAACCTGGTGGAGTGATAATAGCATGAGAAATAACATTAGTTCTGCCGGGCAAATCAGAAAAACATCACTAAACCTTTTCACCAACTGAAAGAGCTCACGTTTCTGATCTGGAAGTAACTGTTCTCCCATCGGAATGTTAGTTGTAGCTAATGGATTGACAGTGGGACCAAAATCCTCTTCTAAACTGTGGCCAGCTATAAACAGGGCCTCCCTTTCGTTCCAGGGTTTTAGCAAGTTAATGTGATAAATTTCGGTCTTATTTCGGCAATTGGGTTGTCTAATTTAATAATTCACATTACCAATTCCCCGTATCACCTCATATGGCCCCTGCCATTTTGCATACAACTTAGACTGCGATGAAGGAAGTAGCAGCAGTACTTTATCACCTGGCTGAAAAGTCTGAATTCTTGCTTGTTTGTTGTACTGCTGCTCTTGGCGATGCTGAGCTAGTTTTAGGTTTTCTTGTACTAATCGACCAACCAATTCCAGGCGGTTTCTTAACAGGATTACGTATTTGAATATGTTTTTGGAAGTTTTTGTTTGCTCCTCCCATCCTTCTTTCACAAGATCAAGAATGCCCCGTGGTTGCCTCCCATACAGCAGCTCAAAGGGAGAGAACCTGGTCGAGCTCTGAGGCACCTCTCTCACTGCAAACATCAGGTAGGGGAGGAGTTTAGCCCAATGTTTCTGCTCTTGGGTGACAAACCCCTTCAGCATCTGTTTAAAAGTCTGATTAAAACGTTTCACCAAACCGTCCATCTGCGGGTGATAAACAAAGGTTCAAATGGACTTAATTTGCAACAATTTATACAATTCTTTCAAACATTGTGACATGAAGTTCGCTCCATGATCAGTGAGGATTTCTTTTGGAATCCCTACTCTCGTTATAATTTGTACTAGCTCTCGAACAACTGCTGTGGCACTAGTGGATCTCAGTGGTACTGGCTCTGGATATCTGGTCGCGTAGTCCACCACTACCAAAATATGCGTGTATCCAGAGTCACACTGACTCAATGGACCCACTATGTCCGTAGCAATGCATTCAAAGGGAACTGAGATCAGGGGCAGTGGGACCAGCAGGGCCGGGTGAACCCGCCCCGGCACTACTTGTTGACATTCCGGACACTCCGCTACATATCGCGTCACCTCGCTATAGACTCCCATCCAATAAAATCGAGGCAATATTCGTTCCCGAGTCTTATCGCTACCTAAATGGCCCGAACATGGGACATTGTGAGCCAACTGCATGATCTCACGTCGAAAAGACTGAGGAACGAGTAATTGTGTTACAGTCTGGCTTATGCTCGTGGCTTGAGATACCCTATACAGCAAATGCCCGACAATAATGTGGTGAGGATATGCAAGCGGCCGGTTACCCTCTAAATCCTTCCCCTTGATAGACCGAACCTGCCCCCAGATGTGTGCCAGCGAAGGATCATTTTTTTGTTCCAACGCTAGGTCCACATCTCGGTCCCAGAACTTCGGGATATCGAGCGGAGCTACAGTAGCTTCAGCACTGGAGGCCTCAGTAACCCGCCCCCGCAGGTCACATTGAGTCCCAATCCCCTTTCCCTTACATTTAACAGACTCTGAAGTTTCCCCCACCAAACCCCAGCCTTGTCTCATTGACATTCCTTCCCATTTTTCGACCCTTCGCTCTTTTTTTGTTTTTTTCGGACGAAATCGGGAATGGAAAAAATCAGCTTGCAGCGGGAATATTTTCCCAATAGTTTCCCCCGCTGCTCCCATGGTCTTACCGGATACTGGCGTTACCGTTTTTTTAATCATTGTTTCAAAATATGGCCAGTCTCGACCTAAAATAACTGGATATGGCAACTTTGCAGCCACTGCCACGATTACGCGGCGGGTATGACATCCAGTCGTCACATCTAATTTAGTGAGGGGGTAATCCTTGTTATCCCCATGAATACAGGAAATGACCACCACCCCGCATGACCACCAAGGTACCCCCGCCAACAGAGCTTCTTCAATTAAAGTCTGCCCACATCCTGAGTCCACTAACGCGTGGGTACTCAGATCACCAACCTGTACATCAACAATGCAAGGCCCCTCCCAATCATTACCCCTGGACTTACCTGGTGCTGTTAGTAAGTAATGGGAGGCTGCACCACATTCCATCGCCGCCGGATAATTCCGCGTGAGGTGGCTGACCTCATGGCACCGGTAGCACGTGGAGTGAAAGGGCGCCCACGGAACTTGTATGTCCTGCTGCCAATTTAGCAGTGGGGAGGGGTTCTCTGCTCTCACCCCGCTGGGGGTCGACCTTGCCCTCCATTGGGGTGGAGGAAGGCCGCCCGTGGGGTGTCGATGAGAAGTAGCCCCGCGGGGGGAGGGGGTGAAGTGCTGTGGGGGTCCTGTCCTTGGACTCGCCATCCGGGTTCGGTTGGAGGGAGGAGCGGGGGTAACTGCCATGGGAGCCGATGTCGACGCATCCTCATACCCCTCAGCCAATCGGACTGCTGCCTCTAGCGTGGTGGGCCGATGCCTGGTGACTCAATTCTGGGTGTCCGGCCCCAGCACCTTCAAAAACTGCTCTATAGCAATCAGCTCGGTGATCTTCTCTGCACTGTTTGTGCCGGGGCAGAGCCACCGAGTCACATGATCCACTAGTTGCTGGGCCACCACGCGGGGTCGCAGTCCTGGGAGTCGCTGGTACTCCCAGAACCGGCGGCGGTGTGTCTCCTCTGTGATGTCAAGCTGCTGGAGAGTGGCCTGCTTCACCTGGTCGTACACCAGGACTTGCTCATGTGTCAGAGCTTGGTAGGCTGCCTGGGCCTCTCCGATCAAATTTGGGCCCAACTGGGTAGCCCACCACTCCCAAGGCCACTGAGCTGCTGTTGCCTGCCTTTCAAAGGCAACTAAGTAAGCCTTGGGGTCATCCTCCAGCGACATCTTCACTACCCTTACCCTTGGTAAGGGTACTGCTTGTTGAACAGCCGGTTTTGACGTAGCTGCTCCCTTTTGTACCCAGCAAACTCCTCCCCGCAGTCACCGCGTTGCCATGGTTTCCCTAATATAGGGCTGCCCAGGACAAGCATTTAGTAAATTTGAAACACTTTTTAATAAAACAAAATGCAAAATACACAATGTGTAGTAATTTAACAAATAATCTTTATCAGAAAACAAACAAACACATTTCATTGAAAGTATTAATTCATGACAATAGTATTGCCATCCTTGCTTTACTATTTTGTGTTCTCCTTTGGCTTTTATTACAGCTTTGAGATGTTGATGATAATTCTTAACCAGTCTGTTACATCTTGTTGGTGAAATCTGGATCCATTCTGTCTTGAATATTTCCTTCAGCTCAGTCAGACGGTATACACAATGCTAGGCTACAGCTTTTTTCAGATCAGTCCAAAGCACTTCATTATAAATGTTACCTCATATATTTAGATTGAAGAACAACTTTAATTCTAGTGGGTGTATTAGTCTAATTACTTTATTTGTAGGTTTTGGCTAAGAACCTTGTTGCACATGCATCTCTTCCACGCACAGTATGTTCTATAGAGAAGACATATTAAATGCTTATTCCTGTAAGAATTTCTTGTACATTAAATTGTAAAACTCATTGCCTATGTGGTAAAACTAACCCATGCCAAGAACTCGCAGGCACTATCTGCAGCATTTTAGTCCATTATTTTAATTGCCTTTAACCTATAATCAGTATTTGCTGCTCTTACTGGCTGAAGTGTGCATGGCTAAGCATTATTTAGAAGTAGGTTTTATTTTATTGCAGTTCAGCTATAGCATTGTTTTTACATCTGGAACTCTACTTGTTTTAGAACCACAAGGGTCTTGGAAGAACCAACGCAGCAGACCTACACAGCTGCTAAATGGTGCTTAGTTGAAGTTTGCTACTCAGTATGGGGGTAAGAAAACAGACTTTGCCAATGTTGACTTAAAGATCAACTTGTCATATGTATGAACTATCAAGGTTATCTTAGTTTATATCTATACCAAGTTAACTAATGTACTCCTCTTCTTGCTTAGATTCACTTTTTAAAAATAATTTTCTATTTAAATCAATCGTCAAGTCAGGGTATTTTTTAAACATAATGGTTCAAAGCACCCTTGTTGGTATTAGTTTATGTAGCAGCACTAAAGACATGGGGCTGAATAACTTTTGCGGTAGATATACAAACAACAAGTTATTTGTAAAATGCAAAGGGAAAATAATTGAAAAGGATGAAAATTGCAAAACAATATTGCAATTACAGTATTACCCAAGCATAGGGAAATCGAGTTACAGGTATGTCATTTTTTTTAAAGACAGAAAGATGTGTTTTACAGTATTTTGAAATTATAAAGCTGTAATTTAGAGTATACAGAACACGATGTATATGATGTTTACCGTATTCCTTCGAATTTAAGACGCAGCATAAATTTCTCACCCTCAGTTTAAAGAAAAATAAAACATCAAAGATGCATTTACAAAGATACCACCTCAATTAAGCATGAGAAAACGATGCATGGAGTCAGTTTGTGGCTGTGTGCTGTCTTGCAGAGCATTACAGTTATGCTCTGCTTCTCATTTCCAGTTGTGATTTCTCGCTCCTGTTTTTTCCATTTTTGGTATTGCTTGGCATGTCGAGAAATATAAGTTCTGATTTCCAATCTGTCCAAGCTGGTTAGAACAGAGACCAATAACGAAACGCTGAAATTGTAAAAGTTTCTTTTCTAATTTCTACAGAAAGTAATCACGCTTATTTGAAAATGGCTGCCTGTATGTCAGGAATGATTCGTAATTGGGCAGTTACTTTTTTGTTCGTCTTTTCTCGGGCAGTCAGTTACGTTCCTATTTGCATACTCGGGCAGGCATGTCTTTTGTTGGTGATTTTTAAATTTAAGATGCAGGCCATTTTTGAGAAGAACAAATACTGTTTAAAAAGTATGTCTTAAATTCGAAGCAATACGGTAGTGCTAGTCGTGTAGGGTTAGTCGTAGTATGCAGTGCAACACATATACAGTTCTTTCACTTTTAGTTTTCCCACTATCTTTGTGGGACCCACACCATAGTAAAGGTTAGTGGAATTAAGATGATGACTGTAATTCTTATTAATCAATAGATCCCAGGGGACTGTCGTCAGATTTCACTTAGGCCCCATAGAAAGAAACAATGGAGATGTGAAGTCACACTTTAGAATTTTGTATATATCTCGAGAAATGCTTATGCAATTGTGTTTTAACTTGTAAACCATATTCGTTAGGGGTATAGAGGCTGTCTGTCTGTCACTGTAACCTTAATAAGCTTATTTTGCAAAGGTTATTGAGTATGCATATTGTAGGGGTTGTATTGAGGCTGGGCTGTTTGCCTGACTGTTTACTGCATGTCACTCTTACATTTTTACATATTTCTAGAGAGCCATTTACCCAGTTATGACAATAAGGACTTTTCTTTTTCGCAAAAGTTATTGGGAACCAGCTATCTGTCTGTCTGTAAGTCAAACTTACTTTTTTACACGTACATACAGAGAATATAGGTCATGTTAATGTACTTGTTATGTGCATTCAGTGAATATAAGTCATGATAATCTAATTTATAATGTTACTGATTTTGAATTAACAGTCATGGCTGGAATAAATGTTGCTTTGAACATGCTTTGTTTGATTGCTTTTAACTTCTGTAATTAATAAATGTGCGCTGCCAGCAACTGACTCCTGCACATTGAGTCTGTGATACTGTATCTTTCACCCCACCCTTTACAGGCTTGTTTAACTATGTCACTATCTAGTAATGTACTTCTAGTGGCCAATATAAATATAGCAGCTGCAGCAAAAAAGTTGTACCAACTAGAAGAAGGCTTCAGCATTGTTTTTCGAACTTTTCTGCATCTGACTTTATAAAATTTAGTGTGTAGTAACTGTATGTCTTTTGTGCCACTTTTAATTGACAAAAAAAGAGAGAATTTCTGAGAATAGTTTAACTATTGTCTTTTTTCCTGTCCTTTGCCATAAATCTAATTGCAAAATCAGGCTATATTAGGAAAACGTTTAATAATGAGCCTTTGTATTAAATGCATCATTTTACGCAGAGTTAAGTTTCCTTTTTTTTCCCCCAACAAAGGTTTCTAAAGAGCCAAATAAAATATCTGTCAGGCTGTGCACTCTATAGCTGTACTTTTTGGAAATCAGTTGATGTTTTGTATAGGAAAACTGAGGTTCACATTTCATCAGTACTCATTTCCATCTGTGGAGCGTCTTTGTTAAAGTGTGTTTTATAATAAATCTTAGAAGCCAAATATAACATTTCTAAATAAATCTAATAAAGGTCTCTAACAATTCACAAATGTGGGGAATGTTCCTAGCCTTTTTTTTTAAAAAGCAATTTCTCTATAACTTTAGTCCTTTTCTGCATTTGCAATGTGAAAACAACCCAATCCGATTAAATCTATGTATATATTAGAAATCTGAACAATTTATATGAAGAATTCAAATTAAAAATGGTCAAGTGCTAAACCAAATGTTCAAGTTTGAAAAAATAAATACAAATGAATGTATTTGATGATCCTCAACTCTAAAAGGAGCTTATCAATCACATTTGTAATTCAAGCCATTTGAATCACTGATATCAGTCCTGCTAGTAGGCATGATGTTCCCTACTTGCCTGTTTGAATGGGATGCTATTCCTTGATAATGTCACATTCAATGGACTGCAATCAGCTTGGGTGCACCATCTTGACTGGTTTTAAAGCTGTATATATATTTAATCATTCCTTCAAATTCACAGCGTTTTCTGACATCACTCCTCGTTGCTCAGTAAGGATCATGAAACCTTCTAAAATAGGGTTCACATTTCTGAACAATTGCTTGTTTTTCATACATGGCTAATACATGTGTTGTGTGGGTGTTTTTCTCCTATTGCAAGTTTTTTTTTTCTTTCTACTTGACCGCTTGCTTTTGTCAGTTTGTATCTTATGGCCTTTTTTTCAAAAGATTTGGGAAGCAAAAAATGCTATTTTAGTGCAGCCTGAGACTAAATTAATCTTACTTGATTAGAAAATATGTCCACAGGGGCCAATCATTTTCTTCCTTGTCCTTTTGATCCTGCTGTGGAGGATAGGAGAACTGTACTGTACGGTAAGTTCACTGGAATAAACAGAGTTACCTTTCCAATGAATACTGAAGCAACCAGCTGAAAGAGACAGGTCACACACACAAAGGAAGTACAAGTGAGTGGACTGGCATTATTTGCACTTGTGCAAATGTGCTTTTGCAGTCCTCTGACTCTGAGGTGTTACAATGTATTGTTTTCAAATGTTTACATCGAGCGTTAGTAAGACAAATTGTAGCAAAAAAATGTGTATGTTTATGTGTGTGTGTATATATAAATATATAAATTGTGTTCAGTTATTTAAACTATATTTTACTCCCCAATGTATAATGTCCAATAATGCTCATTCACTGCAAAAGCTCTTACAAAGCCCTTTAACCACGAATGCAGAAATACTGGTCCATATCTACTGGCAGTGAAATACAGTATTCTGAACTGGTCAATTAATGACATGTATCCTCATGCTTTCTTGCAATGTCTTTTATTTGATTATTTTGATATTTTCATACCACATGTCTCACATCACTGGTCCCTAATTGGATGTCATAACAACAATCCAAGTATTTTACCACCCTCTTCAGTAGGATTATATAATTAAATAGTTATAACCATTCCATAAGCTTATGAATAATGAACATTTCGACCTTGCAACATTATACCTACTTGAATATATGTTTCAAAGAGAACCCAGCACACTTCTCTAATTGGCATCAAGCAAGAATTCACTCAAATATAAAGCCAGTCAGCATGGGCATTGTGACGTTTTTTGTGTTCCGTATCAATTCATTTTCTAAAGTAACTGTGTAAAAAACACTTCCCGACAATGCAATGATCTGTACCCGTTTGTTTTGGCAGAGCACAGTAAAAGCAGTTTTAATACGTCTGATCTTGCTTGTTAGATTTCAGTGGAAATCAATAAAAGAAAGGGAGTAATTACCAAATCTGTTTAAATTAATAGTCTTGTTGATTAAGCAAAAATTGCTCAGCTAGAATAGTCTGTGTCTTTTCTTGATTAAAGACTGGCTCATATTGGAACCTGTTTCTCAGCGCTTTCAGTGTAAAGTGTTTTGAAGCAAGTTATGCTTTTACTTGACACAATATTTAGTGATAGAGTAAGAAACAGGACTCGCCGTTTCAGTGATGAATAACAATGAGAAGTAAAACTCAAACCAAATGTGTTTTTTTTTTGGTTTTTTTTGGAATTGAAACAGAAAAAAATTGCTGAGCACATTTGATAATATGGATTTTCATTATTAAGACAATTGATTTGGCTGCTCTTTAGTTGTGCAATGTGATTACCACTGGTTGGTTATACTTGCCATGCCTATTCAATGGTGTTTTTATACAAAAGATCAATACAATGATTACTGTGTGATATCCGCCACATCGGTTTTGTAACATATCTAAATTAAATATTTGTAAAATATGAGAAATGTTAACTACATGACTCCGCTGTACAGTACATTCAAAAGAGACTGAGGATACCTTTCCGTTATTGTGTATACCTCAAAGTGTAAAGGAAGCAATCACCACCCACAGCTCAAAAAGACATAACAAACATTGTAGCCAACTTACTTGCAAAACTAAAAAGCTACACTACTAGTAACAAGTATACCAATAACATAACCCCTCAACCCCAGCTGTAGCTGGGAATTCTCAATGATCAGTATGGTGATGTATAGAATGATGTATAGACAGATAAACATCCCCTATATCTCCAGAACCAAGTTTCATTGCAATTGGATAAGCGGGTCTCCAGATATTGAACAGGGATATTCCCCAACACAGTATGTTTCATCTGTTCGAAAAACTGTGTGTCTAAGACATTTGCTGCCTAGAGAAAGACAATACAGACCTTCTATGTTATTCAACAGCATAGTCACATAGCAAAATCTCCCCTCTGAATCATTAACTTGGAGACAAATTTTAAGGTTCCACTCTCTTGGCAAGACTAAGGACACCCCTATGTGTATTCTGAGCAGATGAATATGCAATCACATTGTAATGTTTATTTTGAAAACAAGCAACATCACTTGAAACCAAATGAGTTCCTGCAAATATGCAATATCAATATTTTTTTTTAAGAGATAATTTAAACACTGTGTTCTCTTTATAGAAAGATTGGCCTCTTGTAAATTCCAGGAGTTAATGACATCACTAGGCATGGTCCAATATAGGAATAAAGATCAGGGAGAGTGAACGAGTAAAAGATGTAGCACTCAGAAAGCAGAGATATGTGAAATGGAGAAAGATCATCGTCTCAGCACTCATCAAATGGC
Source organism: Polyodon spathula (assembly GCF_017654505.1). Taxonomy (NCBI): domain Eukaryota; kingdom Metazoa; phylum Chordata; class Actinopteri; order Acipenseriformes; family Polyodontidae; genus Polyodon; species Polyodon spathula. Next base: position 10,098,011 of record NC_054536.1, on the reverse strand, counting down.
AATATCCTATAGGACAGCAGCATAGTAATGACAAAAACACAGTAAAATAAACTGAGAAGGGAGTGTGGTTACAAAGATTTAGCCACGGTTAACAACAGTTAACAAGTGTACTTCCTCTCACTCGCTGACTCCGCTCCCTATCTACCCCCAATCCCCAAATCCCAGCATCCCCTTCTCTACTTCCACCTCCCTAGCCTCCCTCCCCACCCAATTCAACAGTTGTCATGGTGAACCAGACTACGCTGAGGGGCTGCTGTGAGCTACACCACCTCGCAAATAGCAAAAATTAACTGCAAATTGAACAAGTGGAAACAACATGCATATAATCTAGTAGCCCATGTATTCAGTGTTTCGGGATCTAATTAGAATACAGATGGTCACCAACTATAATTGACGTCACAGATTTTAACCCTTTGAGTAGTGAGTTCTAAAATGCCATGCCGTTCCTACGGGAGTGAGTTTTTTTATTATCTTCTGCATGCGCTTGATTATTACGAGTACAGCGTTTGCAAACAAGATGAAAGCTATATGTTTGTATGTATGTAATAAATACTGACAAAATACAGACCTTTTTTTTTACCATAAATAAATAAAACTAATGAATATATATTTTTATTTTGTCTTAGGGAAAGGTTTTGACTAAAAAATTACATGTTGACAATAAACAACGGGGTGGAACAACCACAACAACAAGTCCTAACAAAAAAAAGGGCTGAACTAGAGGGACAGAGCAAGACAGCGTGCAAGAAGAGAGAGAGAGAGACACACAAATAAACTATATCCAGGTAAACAGGTGGTGGGGGCGGAGGAGGGAGTGACAGTGTCTAATACTTCAGCGTATGATGCTCCTTGAAGCATGGAGCAATGCACATAGTTTGGCGGTGCCTCTTCGCTGGAGGCCTGTCACTTGATGTTCACTTATGTCTTCACTGACACAGTCACTAACATCTGATTTAATGAAAGAATTGTATGTATTTGAATTTAAATCAAAATCTGAATTCAGTATTTTATTTAATATGTGTTTCTGATTGAGCAATTTTCAACAGTTTACAGACATCGCTGATATTTTTGTGATGGTTTATTGTAAGTAATTCAATCAGTATCTGGCAGAGGGCACAAGAGACCAATAACAGGTGTTACAGAAACCTAGTGTTACAATATTATGTGATCAGGAGTTTTGTAGGTTCATAATTTTAAAGTTTAAAGTTGCAACCCATACCGACCCAACTCAAAGGTTAAATAAAGATTGTAGAAATTAGCACAGCCAAGTATCCTAATTATTAATAATAAACTGCAGTAGTATTCTTAATAGGGTTATCATACCATACCATATCATACTGCAGTGTAGATATCCCTTTGAGGACCTTACATAATGACTAGGTCAATGTCAAGAAACAACAAGTGCAAATGTGCAAACCTGAAGGGTCACTGTCAATCATAGAAGGAGCAAGATTTTTCCACTTCCATTCCGTGAAAGTATGAAAAGTAGTAATCTGATGCACAGAGGGATCAATAAACATTGAGCGCAAAAGGAATTGACCTCTTCAGGAGTAAGAAAGACAGACGCTCCCCTCCATGATTGACTTTCAACACAGCTGGATACATGAAGTAGTTGTCCACTCCCTGAGAGCGCAGCTTTGCTCTTACTTCACAAAAGTGATAGCAGAGATCCAGAGCTTTTGTCCCTGCATGATGATCAGAGCCTATTTTTGAGCAGCCTGGAGGAGTCACTGTAGATCAGTATAACAAAGGCATTGAAATATCATGATACGTGGTTTACTGGAATCCCGAGTGCCATCTGTGTATACTCGATTTGCTCAATTAAACTCCACAAAAGGGTGGTCATTGGAGGGTTTCAGGGTCGTATGCCAATGTGGAATCTTCTGCTGAGGAAAGTGGATGGGGTCATCGCCTTCAGCCCCTTCAGGAAGCCCCACCAGTCTGACGTTACAGTGATGATTTCTGTCCTCAAAGTCTGCCATCTTATCTTGCATAGCGTCAATACGAGAGTTGCATTGATTAATTTTGTCTTTTTGTTGGCGAAGATCATCTCTGGTGATATCCTGTCTGGCAGTTAGCTGTCTCAAAGAGGAAGCAATATCAGCAACCTCCTGTTTAAGAGTGCTTAGGATAGTAGCTGTTTTAATTATGTTTTGAATCACAGGCCGCAAAGCCAAGTCAACTGCTTCCTGAACTGATCCACGGAAAGTGCATGCAACCTCTGCCAAGCGGAAGTCCCAGTGACCTTTTCATATGCTTGCCCTCTGGTATGGATTGAGGGAAAGGAACGGGTCCCTTGCGTGAAGTAACCATTCAAAGATGTTACGTAAATCATTTTTATATAAAGAATAATAAAAAAAATAATATAAGAAGCGTAAATTGTTCAAATATAAATGAAGGGTCACATGATTTTCCATTACAGTAGCTATCTGATTCAATTTATTGACATACACAAAAATAGTTAACTGAAATAAATATGTCCAAACAACAGCTCCTGAGTCATCTGTACCATTTCCTGCTTTGTACTGAAAAAAAAGAAAAAAATGACAGTAATTGGTTACAGTTTCCCAGACACCCAGGTAATTCAATTTACAGCACGCAATTGCAGTCTAGTTCAAACAGGCTCAAGTTAAATCATTATCTCAGCTAGACTGTAACATCTTAATGCTGCCTATTTCTGAATAAAAAGTAGGTTATATATTTTATTCATAGTGTTATGGCCTAGATCAAAAACACAATTGTATCTTCTAACTCCTGTGCTGAAATAGAACCTGGAGACTTGTGGTTTATTTTCTTTGTAAACAAGTCCAGGGGGTAGGGTGTGTGGATGGGGTCAGTGGTGCAGTGGGGGGGCATGCCCTCACACTTTTTGACAAAAGAAACATGTGCATAGCACACAATGTTTAGTTGTGGTTATACTCAGCATTCTACAGAAGTGAGGCACTAATTATATCTTATAAGAACCTACCTTACTATCCCCAGCAGCTTTTCATGCCTTGAACAGCTGAAAACATACCTATCCATGACTAAGGCTGCATTTTATTTTAAGATTATCACGGTATTTCACGAGTTCCCCGTGAAAATTCTCATTTTTGAAAGAATAGGCTAAATATACATATTTGTATCACTTAAAATAAATACAGCAACTGTTTGCCTTACTGATGCGTTGAAGTTATTAACCTGGCAGCTGGTTTAGTTTGCTTCAATGAAAGACACCAGCTGCATCAAAGATCAGAAATATTTCTGCTAAAGATCACTCTGTTCAGGTTAAAAAGGGGACATTTCATTTGTCTGTTATTTTGACATTTATTTATGTTTTGTTTAATAATTCAGTGACGGTGAAACTAGAACGTCTTAAAATGTGGACATAAAATTAAATATTCTACAATTTAGCATTTACTATTTTTGAGGCAAGAGTTTAAATAGTTAGGACCATTTACTGTATAATAACTGTAGTTAAAATCTTTATGCACAAGTGGCATTGTCAAAGCCAGCCTGTATACCGCAGTTTACTTCTAAGTTATAGGCTGTGCCTTTGTTTGTGTTTTTAAACCAGTAAATGGTTTCAGGAGTAAAGCAACAAGGTGAACTCTAGGTTTTCTCAAGACATTTCAATGCTTTTTTCTTCTTATAAAGATATTGGGAAAAGACTAATTTTGGTTGATGGCTCTTATCTGGGGAAAACACTCACCTCCTCAATGTTGTTTAGAACCACAGTGCCAGTTAGCAAGGCAATAAACACACACACACACCTTGGCCTTGTTACACTATGCCTGTGATTGAGTGTAGGAGTGTGTGTACAGAGGAACCAAGACACCGCCTTGGGGGTGAGTGTGAGCCGCATGAGGAACCACAGATGCACAATGACCCAAATCAGGAACAAACACAGCCCAAATTGCTCACTGTAGGTTAACGTGATTGTGGGTTGAAAAACAAATGGAAGATTTAATGAACATGAAAAATGGAGTGATAACCAAAGCTTTACGACTTCTTGAATTACCTCCTCTTAATATTATGAACAGTAGGCTGGATTATTAAGATGTATTGACAGTGCCCTTTCATTTACATTAATTAGCCTAATTGAAGGAACAAACGGCAGGTCACTGTTTTTTTATTTCTGACAGAGAGTCTAAAATTCCACACGTGTAGATTTTTAAGATGAAGCAGCATAAGTGTCCAATACGATAGTAATTTATCAAACTGGGGCCAACAAAATTTAGGCAAAGTTGGTAAAACTATTCTCAGCAAATGGAGCCCTGGCTCATTTAATGTAGCAGAAAGTGCGTTGGTCTCTAGAAGTGAAGACAAGGGATTGATCTTTGAATTTTAGTCATGCTTTAAGCCTCACAGGAGAACACCTGGGTCCCAACATTGTGTTTCTAGTCGAAGCAGAACCCAGGTAAGCATTTACGTAACCCGAAGATTACAATCAATTTCTATATTACCTAAAGCTGGTTCCAACAATATGAATGCTTAGGTGCTCATCAAGATTACATAATAATTGAAGATTACTATAATTAGATCAGCTGGTCAATAATATCATATTTATACAATTTATAACTGTAGCTATATTCTTAGATGTGGGCAGTCACAGACAATGAAAACTATTAGCTATGGTTTATATACAACTTGTGATGAAGATTTATTTCTCAGAATATACCCACCACCAAGAAGTAATATAGTTTTTTCTCCCCATATATTTACAGATCAATGTGTAGTAAAGTATTTTTGTGGCATAAACATTTAAAAAATGTGATTAATAAATTAAACTTCAAAATTTGAGTATACATACCTGCAGTATTATGTAGGCTTGGGACATCATACTTATTCAGGAGACACTGTAGAGTCTCAATGGACCAAGGAGTGAAATATATCTTTGAGCAGGCTCACTTTGCAAATGAAGTTGGCACAGATGTGCATGCACTACTTCAAAGTAATTTATTACTACTGCAAAACTTGGTGCATTAGGAATATCACTGTGCCTAGCAGGCATTTGAAAGTTACTCACATTTTTTTCCCCCTTGCACAAGGTCAATTTAAAAGCCTTTATTTACATTCCCCCCTCCACAAATAGCAAAACTTCAATTAAAACTGTTTATTTCTATTCTTGTTGATTGAGAGGCAGAGAAGGGGCTCACGCAAACCAAAATAATGGGAGCCCCTATTTATATCCAGTCTGAGCATTTACATTCTGTCTCTGTTTGTAGCAACTTCCATTCTCCCCTCTGCCACCTTGCACAATGTCTCCCACTGAAGACTGGAAATCTGCATTTTCATTTTGTGTGAAATCCTAAAATAATACGACTGAAGAGTTAGAGACCACCTTGTTATACTGCTATGCTTGTTTTCCCTCTCTGTATCCAGTCATTAAACTACATTTTCTCCCCAAAAACATAATACCTTGGAGAATCAATAGCCCAACACTGCTCCTAAGCCAGCTTCTGAAGCATTTTTCAAATAAAGTGTTTTTCTTTACTTTCTGGACATTTACATGTTTGAATAGCCTCTATATTAAACTTTCTGAAATAACAACACCCCTCATCTAGTTCATTTACTAGGGTTAACAGTTAATCCAGAATGACTGCAGTTAGGTGTTGTAGATGACTAGCCTAATTCTCACTATAAATCACCACATTATAGGTGCAGGCAGATGCATACCCTAAATGACCTGCCACAATTTTTTCTTTTGACAGGGGGACGTTAGTTATATCAAGGGTGGAAATAAATGTGTCTTTTCCAAGCTGGTCAGTTGCCAATTCCCAGCACTGTCAAACCATTAAGTTGAGTAAAAATAAGGTTATTTCTCAAAATAAATACAAAAGCAAATTCATTTTTTGTACCGTAACAATTGATGGGCTCCACTCACTTTTGGATTCCTCTGTAACATATTTTGTACCTCAGGTATTTGATATGCTCTCACCCTCAGGAGGGTGATTTCTAGTTTCATTCTTTTTTTTTTTTTTTTTTGTATTCCTCAGTAGTTTTTCCTATCTGGCTTTGGCACTATATTAACTTCCCTTGTTGTTTTGCAGTTAACCTTGGATTTAAATCACTACTTCATTTGTCTGTCCTCTGCTCTAACTTTTGCACATGCTTCATCCTCTGAGATTAACTTGTGTTCAAGGCAAATTGCCAAGGTTTCCTTTTTCCTTTTGATTAGCACGGGTAGCAGTTTCATGATATACTGACCAGTCTGGCACAGGACATTAAGTCCCTGTCATTTGACCAACACTGAGTTACTTGGCTTTCAGAAGATGGCAGCAACAACAATCCTTTTTCTCCCGAGTGAAAACCCCTTACTTGCACTGTCTGATCCTACACACGTTTTCCTTGTTCTTTGCTTATCTAAAATGCACATGTACAGTTTTAATACTCCTCCCCAGTTTATTCCTCACTGTAAGGATATATCAAATTATATTCTCCTTACTTTCTTTAAGACCGGATTTAATGTAAATCATATTTCTTTTTTGACTTAATCAAAGCAAATCCAGATTTAGCTAAACACAAATGTTAACAAACACATTCTTAAATTTTGAAATGTGTTTTTTTGGCATTGTATGCAGAAGAGGTGGGGAAGCGGAGGGATTGGCTCTCGACGTGTAAGGGCAGCTCTGCTGCACAATGCCAAATCAAAGGGGTAAATGGGTCGGGGCTCATTTGCATGTTACTTCAGATTTAGCTGGCAAAATATAATTTTTTTGTGAAAACCCAGATTTATTTTTTCAAATTTAATTGCTGAATGATAATTATTTCAGATGTATCTATTAGGTAAACGTTGAATAGCCAAGTGTAAAAAAAAAAGATTTAAGTTACTTGTATTTTTTCACAGATTTATTTGTTAGAAATGTTAGCTAAATGTTGACTCACCTTTTGTAAAATAAATACTTAAATTCCCTGATTTATTTGTTAGAAACCCAGAATTAACTTGCCAGCTAAATTTTGACTCACCAAGTGTGAAAAATAAAGAGTTATAGAATTTTTGACTATGATTAAATGTTGAGTTTGTGATACGTGTTTTCAACGTTTATAAATTATGAAAGTACAAATTTCAAAACTTTTAAGAATGTGTTTGTTAACATTTACATTTATGTAGTCATTATGACGGTTGCAATTTAAACAACATTAATATTAAAATGAAAGACAAACTATCGGCTCAAAAGTTTTATTGAAGCTTGTCATATTAAATATTTGCACTACTGAAACACCGTCAAAGGATTTATTCTCTAACTTACCACATATAAAGCACTGCTTCATTTGAAAAACTGTTTTAAAATCTAAAATAATAAAAATTAAAAATTGTAATAAAATAAACATTTCTAAAGTAAACTAGTGTGTAAACAGGTATATGTACATACAAAACTGTAAAAACTATTTATTTTTTTAAAGTGAAAGTTACATATGTTTTCTCTTGTGTGTGTCACATGGTGTAGCACTAATTCAGGTTGAGCTGCAGCAGCAGTTTTCTGATCGAAATGTTTCTGCCGAAGAGCTGTGGTTAGCTTCAAGGTGAAAGCTCTCCTATTATTATTTTCCCCAGTGAATTCCTTGTACAAAACATAGGAATTAATGGTTGCCCGGACCAGTAAAGATAACACCAGGCTTATCTATCTATCTATCTATCTATCTATCTATCTATCTATCTATCTATCTATCTATCTATATATATATATATATATATATATATATATATATATATATATATATATATATATATATGGAATATTGCAGGTTATATTCAAAATAAAAACATGTACTGTAAAAGGCAGTCAAAATTACAGCTTTGGCCATTCTAGGTGGGTGGGATTATAATTTCATTATTTCATTATTTATTTTTTGGTATGCCAATTTAATGAACTCATTTTTTATTTTATCTGGTATATTTCTCATGGGTATAGCCTCACGTTCTCTAAAATAACGTTTCACTACAGCTTCATCCATGGAAAGTTTCAATGAAGTGGAGTTTCAATGGGGGTTGCCTTTGTTCTCTCCTTCAGTTGTACTGCAGCAATTTTCTGACACTCTGGGCATCGATGACTCTCACCAACAGGGGACAGAATCCGTCACAGCAGTGTATCACACAACATTCACAACAACTTGTTGGAAGTGCTAAGCCACAGCTATCTGCTCCATAGTCACAGTGCTTTTTGTTATCATACAGACCCTAAACAGTATAGAAAGAGTAAGTCTTTCTATAATGTAAATTAATTTATATGGATTTATTCAATTGTACACAAGCTGTACACAATACTGTTGTTAAATCCTTAAAGGGATGTGACAAAAATATCTCTCACAGTGTGAGTCTCTTTATTGTATTTTTCTCTATAGTGGTAGTATCTGCCCCTGTTCCATTAAGATCACCAAAAGATGCACAAATTAATTTCCTTTAGACCAAAAAAACTTTCAGACTCAGACTATGTCATTTTAGTTGGAGTGGATCCAGACTGGGGATAAATCTAATCACTCTCTGGCTTCCAGACCCGTGGTGCTATGAGTGAGGGAGCTGTGCAGTTAAAGCTTCTGGGTTTGTTTGTTATTTTTTCTGATGAAATAAAAACCTGATGCCCTGTATGCTCTGAAGAGATTAATTATACACTGCTTTTAAAAAATAAATAAATCAATAAGCAAGCCTTCCACATTTACACTTTACTGAACAGTCCTAAGTAGAGTAAATAAACAATTATTTTTGGTTTTTGGAAGTTTATTTTTGTAGTTTAGCATATCTTATGTCAGTACTGTTATAAAGCAGGTAACTGACTGCAAGTGTCTCACCCTATCAGCACTGCTTAAAAAAATTAAAAATAATTCTATGAAACTGACATGTTTGATTTGGCATTTAAAGCTGAAAGGATGGAATTTTAATTTCTTAATAACTCTGAAGTTTCTGAGGTTTTGTGTGTTAGTGTAAAATACATTTCTGGATCAATCACATGGCTGCTTATAACTGTAGCTGTCTCTCTCCTGTCATCTTGACTGGCTTGTTCTAGCCACATGAGCGCTTTTTTCAAATTTTTTAATGCATTTGAATTTAATAGCAAGGAGGCTTTCTGATCATTAATGTGCATATACTGGCAGATTTGTATTGTCTTTAAATGCACCTTTTGCTGGGGCAATGGCACTGTGCCTCCTGCCCACAGACTGCTAAAACAGAAACCGTTTTTTTTTTTTTGTTTTGTCTTAGACAATACCACTCAGATATGTTTTAAACATATTTCACTAAACAAGATGCATCTGACAGGTCTGACACATCCTGCCTTCATTATTCATACTAGAAAGCTGTCAACAGCTCAAAGCTACCATTGCAAATACATGACTGAAAGGTATATGTGCCTGTTAAATACATTACAGATCTTGAAGCCATTCATATGGTATGCCTATTAAAATAATCCATGAATATGTCACAACCCCACACATGCCTGCAACACATCAAACTGTCTGTATGCAATAAATATTAAATGTTCAGACTATGTTTTTTTTTTTTATCAACATCATCTTCTGTTTTGTCTGTTAGTAGAAGTCTCCTATTGTACTGTTTGCTTATTCATAAAAATGTACGTATGTATTTAATATTCTTACTTAGGAATCCTTAAGCCTGTTTCCTGGGTCCATTATTCTGAACTGAAACTCAAATTACTCTCAGAAAGGAAGTTATTGTTTTTATAGAATAATGTATTTGATTAATTAAATTAAATCATCTGATTATCTGGTAGATGTAACAGCTTCAGAGTTAGATTTTAAAACACAGGCCCCTGCCCAATATCTGCCAACTATGAGAATTTCTACAAACCTTGAGTCATTTACTATAAAAGCAGATTGAAAGAGTTTCAGTGGTACACTGGTAGTGAGATATTACTGAAATATAATATGTATTGTCCATTATCATCAAAACTTTCAGAACAATTACCTTACCAGTATGTGGGCTGATACTTTATATGCTCTAGAATCTGTGTGCAAGAACCTTAACTTCTTACTGTGAGCAGTGAGGTAGCAGGTTGATCTGCTGAGTCCTGCTTGAGCTCCAGTGAGTGTGCTCCTTCCAAAGCTACATCTTAAAGACTTTTAGAACATGTCTAAAGAGCTCCACTCTTGGTTTATCTTGTGGGAGTTCAGGACCAAACTTATACTGGAACAGTATGCTTGAATAAAGGAACATAATATATTGTTTTTTCTTGTTCTTCTTGTTGAAGAAGCAAAATTTGAAAAAAAGATTTTGCATACATTGATATTACCTATGGAATGTAATTTGTTTAAAATCAGCAAAACATTTTTTTTACAGGTTTGTGTCCACATTGTTTAAGCTGAAATGTTTGTCTAGTTAATGCCATGTATGACTGAGGGTTTTTTTTTAAGTTTTCTGAGATTGCATTAAAAGAAATCTGAAACACAAAAAATGAACTAAACTGCATTCTGTCTAATAGAAATATCTATTTTAAAGAATTGGCTTGAATGCAGTTTGGCAAGTCATGTGACTATGCCCCCAGACAGGTCATGTTAAATGGATCATTACTGTTTCTGTTTCAGTTCTGGGTCTACTGACAAACAGGAGGCCACAGTTCATAGTAGGCCCACTGTCTGTTCTACATGTCACTCATCCACAAGTTCATGAGTGTTTAGCGCAGCTGAAAGAGTATTGCAAGTTATCAGCAGCCTGCAGGGTATAAAAGGATACTTTGTTTTTGATTGAAAAAACAAACCATGTATTTTCACTGTGCAACAACACCTCAGTTTTGCTCACTGACTATTAGCTACACAGTAATGTACTATATTTCACCAGTATGTAAAAAAAAAAAGTACCAGGCTCAGAAAAAAATTCAATGATATAAAGTTGCCTTTGTAACTGTAAGAACTTAAAAAAAAAAAGATTCTGTGTGAATACCAATACTGTTTAGCCAGTTACTCGCTGTCAAATGTCATACCATTTCACACATTTGTTATTCCATTATTCCAAATGACAGAATATGAGTTTGAGGAGGAGTACTGTAAAAATCCAATGTCGAAAAAGTCACCTTTTAACACCTACATGCTGCCATTGCACTCTTCCGTGATGCCATTTTAATTGCCTCATGGTATTGTTACCACCTTCAGAGGGAAGTTGATGTTGCCTGTTAATGATCTCCTTTTGGCTGTCATGACTGGGTCTGATATTAGTGTTAGCAGAGAAAAAACAAGGCTTTACAGGGATGCGTGGTATTACGCTAATTCAAACACAGTTTCACAGATAACAAGACCTACATTTAATGTCACTGTAACAGGGGACTCACTACACGTGATGATAGGAGACGTGATTTGATGCATGATGGAGGACATGGATGCGTGTTTGCTGTTTGATTGACAGAAGGAGACAGAAGGTTGGGATTGACATGCCCACAGCCACACAGGTTTATTTACATATACAGACATAAACCCAAGTGATGCCATCAGCAATGGCAGCTCACGAGGGACATATGGTCCGGCGCTACTCGACTAACAAATGGAGGTCCTGTTTCCACACCTCCCTGCTATACTGGGTGGGATCTACTATCCTGAAAGTACCTCCCTGTCCCTCGAGCAATTCACCCAACTGCAACCTCATATACACACAGTTGTTGGTGCGCTGTAGCTTCTGTCTCCTGGAACAAACCCCCGACCACCTCCTGACCTCGGAATATAAACACAATCGCCGTTAGAGGTGGTCGCTTTGTTTCCTGAACCCAGTTGTTCAGCAGCACAGACGGACCGATGCTTTGGAAGCAGCAGTGCTCTGATCCCTATGGCTTACAGAAGCTGTGACCTGCTGATTAAGAGCATGCAGCTGGTAAACACACACACACACACACACACACACACACATGCTGCTTGTTCCTGCAACCAACACAGCAGCCAGGCTACAACACACAGAGTGCCAGGTTCCCCATTAAAATCAATCCCATTCTTATTTATACAATCACTACACTCTTACTTACAATCAACAATAACAGAAGCCCTCTCCTTGTGTGCATGGCCCCAGCCCTGCTACCCTCACTATAAAGTGAACTGCAGTTTAGCCACCAAGCTCATTAATTTGAGGGCACAGTAAAATTAAGATTGCATTTGTAAAATGACAGTGTTGGCTTGATGGAAATGTAAGGCTGTTAAGATAAATATCATACTTGGAACCTTCTTATGGAATTTACCTTTTTATGGAATCTTTATGGCCAGTCATACACTAGTTTCTTGAGCAAGTTCTAAAAAGGAGGTTACCTTCTGGCACCTCACATGCTATACATTGCCACATGAATTAGATTTTGTAATCCTCTTTTTTACTTATTTGTCCAATATTTCATTCAAAAGGTGGCCTTTTTGGAGAGCTTCGGGGTGCCCGAAATGTATCCATGATGAGTATGCATGACAAATACTCTCAGTTCAAATCTGCCACAACTGTCAGGCTCATTGCTCTCACATAACTGTGTGTTTGTGCAGGAGCATGTTGCAACTGAGATTATTTTGTAGCTCTGAATGTTCAGTACCTGACCTTTTTGTTACTCACTTGCTTGAAAGTATGTAAATGTCAAGAAGCAAAATAATGAGGAGATTTTTTTTTTTCCAAAATAAAATGGTTATACTCATTCAAGCACTGCTGCCAGTTGAACATATATTGATTATTGGATAAAGGTGTCTGCTAAATGTATACAATATTAATAATAATAATAATAATAATAATAATAATAATAATAATAATAATAATAATAATAATAATGAGATTGCAGACACCTTGGCTGCTCTAAATCAGTCTGCCAGACGGAAAACACCTCAGTTCCTTTCATCTTTACTTTGATTGACATGTGGCAAACAAAGGAACTGAGTGAGTGATTGCTGGGGCAGGCAGACAGTTTATCTTGAAAGGCTAAGAAACCTATACTGTCTCAAGGTGAGTAACATCACTCCTTGTAATCATGGAAATTTAAAAAAGTCTGCTAAACACTCCCATGCAATAATCTAAATCAATGAACATCAATGAGAAAATAATAAAGACAGCCGGGAAGCAACAATTACTTCTTGCAACTTGTATTGCATCGTAAAGATCAGGGACCATATACAGCAGCACAGCACAGATTAGACATGATGTTGCTCTTTACTATGCAATAAAAATTGTTAGAAAAAATGTTATTTCTATGTGCCCCTTGAGAATCAAATGGTTGCATTTTCTAATAACATTTACAGTAAAAATACATACTGAAAATTACGCATAATAATAATAATAATAATAATAATAATAATAATAATAAATGTAGTGTGGATCCATTATACTTACAATAATAATAATAATAATAATAATAATAATAATAATAATAATAATAAAATAATAAGTGTGGATCCATTATACTTACAAATCCTGAAGAGGATCCACTTCGATCTTGAAATGCTGCTTCACAGACGCTGAATCAATGCTTTCCAACCCAGAAAGTTGATCATTTTCTCTGTCACTTTCACTATTATCCATCTCCTCCAAAACTTCAAAAGGACTGAATAGACTTCTTTTGGGATGCTTTGGAACACTGCTGGTCATTTCGTTTGATTTTATAAATTTTACAAATTGAAAAATGATCAGAAAACGATAAGAAACCTTGATCCTATGTGCGTAATGTTGCTCTCTCGTTTGCAAATATGTGTCTTATTTACATACGCACATCGATTACTCTTCAATGGATTAGGCTACAAACAAAGTCAAGGTACGACTGGACAGCTTGTGACCTCCTCTATAACATCATCAGAAAGATTTCACAATCATCAGATACATGCAAGGTCAGAGCAGCGAAACGCACAGCTAGTCTATCAGAGTTGTTTTTGAACCGTGAGGTACTAGACACATTGCGGAGGGAATATCTCAGCGGTGAAATGGCGAATTCGAAAAATTCCTTCGCTGTTTGACGGTAGGAAAACAATGTTTTTGATATTGAGTCAGTTTTTTTTTTGCTGTTTTGCTTTTGTAATAATATTACAGATGATTTTTGAAATATAATGTGTAATTGCAGTACGATGTTCCGCCCGCGGGACAGGGGGGCGTAAGAGGTTAAACACTACCTTACTATATAGCCCGGGACGCATGTACATGAGAGAACAATATATTAGTAACTTTGTTATATATATCTATATTATATTATATATTATTATATTAACGCGCTCTGCACTGCTACAAGGCCGGCGGCCATATATATATAGATATATATATATATATATATATAGAATGATGCGCACATCTTACTATCTCATGACCATGAGATAATAACTCGACTGATAATATCTCGATCTGCGACCGAGATAGACAGTAATACGTGCTCTCTGTAATTCTGTCTATGGCTATTGCATGGTTATAAACAGTCTATACTGCTTTATTAACACTTTATAACATAGTTATTAAGCCCCTATTGTACATTAAACGTTTATAAACTTTAATAAGCTGCACCTTAATATAAAGTGTTACCAATGTTTATATACAGCCTGGAATATTCTTCTTAGCTGTATATTCAGCTACAATTTCCCATACAACTTAGGTAGTTCATAAGTTTAGTCCTCTCTTGTGGGGAAACATCCCTGTGTCTGTAATCCCTATGATGTCCTATATGTTCAATATTTTGAAATACCTTTTTTTTAACTGCAAGTTGGTTAACTAACATTTCCACAACTTCTCTGTAAATTCAGAACTGCTACTACACCAAAATCTGTACTAAAAAGAGGTGTATTCAAAATGTAAGTTTATCTATTAGGCTTGTATTCTTTTCACATTTAGCACTGTCTACTGTAGCTATGGCATTTTCAAAGAGTTTTAGTAACACCAAGCTCAAATTGGCTTTTTTTTTCACTCTTAGCCATGTTTAAAGACCAGGCAATAAGTACAGCTGTGGTCAAAAGTTTTGCATCACATAGAATTTTAGGATTGAAATATACATCATTTAAAAAAAAAACTTGCATGAACATAAATTAGATCTTTTGTTTAACATCATATAATGAAAGAAACTACAAAATTATATTGCAAAAGTCTACCAGAAGCCATAATAGTAGTACAGTATTTCATTCGGAAAAATGTGTGCATTCTATAGGGTGATGCAAAACAACTGGCCATGGCTGTACTTCAGGACTACCTGTAAATGTATTGATAGAGACACTGTTTGTAAAAACATGTCCTGGAAGATTGCATAGAAATCACAAGGGTCTATCCTGGTGTATAGTATTAAATATAGTACATAGTAAGAGATATACAGTATTTCCAAGAGTCAAAGTATGAAAGCACGGATAAAACAGCAAAGTTATACATATGTGTCAGTGAGATAGTGATTTTGTAAGAGAGCGTAATGTTTAGTTGGTAGGGGATTAATAATTTAGATGATCTGCTCATAAGTGCCTGTCTGTTTTACACATTAAGTATTACAATTTACAGCAGATTCATTTAATGATATGTCTGAAAATGTCAATAAACAAACAGAACAAATGGCTGGGGAGGTAATTACATAGTTTCAGTACAACAATAAATTACTAACATTGTAATAAACACACACATTTAAAAATGCATGTACAATAAAATCTGTACACCTCTCCTGTCTTTGATGGATTGACACTCCACCTGGATTAACGCTGGAGATGCTACTTAAAGAATCAGGAAGGCATCATTTACATGAAATACAAGGTGACTTGCTGTAAGAAAGCACAGGGCGTTTCAACAAAATAGTAAATAACTTCTGATTAATTGCCTTTACAGGCATTGAACATGCATTGAAGCATCAGTGCATAAAGCCTGTGTTTTTAGATGCCTAGCCCACAAGAGACAAGTGCATAAATCACATATTTATATTTCTTAACCCTTGGTTTTAACATCCAGCTTGTGATTCCTTAAAACACCATCACGTGACAGACTTCCTTAATAATGGTCTATATTCATAGCCTTTATATCCTATAGCATTTACATAGAACTTGTCCATAGCAGTGGTACATCGAGCTGACCTAGACTGACATGATTTCCTTTCACATCACAAAGAAAAATAGGGAAGAAACACATTTCCTACAGACTTCTGAAGATGAGCTTCAACAAATTTTAAACAGAAAATATATTGGAAAAGTTATAGCAAAAACATCTAACACCATCTTTCAGCAATATCCTCACTCCAAAAAACTCAGAAGCCTTATTCTATATATATATATATATATATATATATATATATATATATATATCTAATATATATATATATATATCTAGAAGTGACGGTAGCCGATCCAAAAACCGAATGCAGAGAAAGCTGTCTTTCGAAGTTTAATAGAACATGTATGGACTGGATATTTCCTATTTCATGTTTTGTGGAGAGATAATATAACAACAATATAACCCTCACTCTTTGGCTTCCACGACAATAGTTTTTCAATATACTCCTGATACAGGATCATGACGGGCGTATTTGTTCACACTATTCTGGTACAATTTTAATGGCTTAATGGTTAATGGTTTGTTAATGGCTCTTACTGCTTTAACTTGTGACTTTGCATTGTCATTCACCTTTTGCACAGAGCAATTTCATTGCTTTTAAGGGGGTAGGTGTGCTAAAGTATTGCGTCTGTTACAATAGTCACAAACCAGTTGCAAACAAGTCGGAAATGTGAAATGTGCTAAACAAGCGTGGTGCTATTTGTGACTTTTTAGGGAGGGCTATGCAGCAGTAGTTTCTGTTTGTGGTTCAAGCGTAGATGAATATGCAGTTATGAGCAGTCCTGCATGCATTCGCAAAAGGGTGTGGAGATCGTGCAAATGAGGGTTCTCAAATATTATAATGTATGTATGAAAGCTGCAGGCAATTGCGACACTTACACTTGCATCAATTTGTTACGAACGTTTGAAAGCATTTCCCAGTCCGCTTTTTATCGTGCGTTGCCAGTGGTGCTCAATGCATTTTTGAGGCAAACAGCTAAATACCTATTTTTCCCTAAAAGTAGGATGTGCTTACAAGCCTTGAAAACAAATTTCTATGACATTTCTAGCTTCCCCAACATGTTGGGAGCAAAAGACTGCACACATGTGCAACTACACCCCTCCAGCTCATTCTGAACATCCGTATAGGAATAGGAAACACACCTATTCTGTTAATGTGCAGGTGGTTTGTAATTGTGTACAATTTAGCACTGCACCACTGGCTAAATTAAGTAAAAATGGACAATATAGATTTAACTTATAGGCTACTAATGATAATTTGAATTAGTGATATAATGTAAAATTTGTTGCTGGTCCCTTGAAATTCATATTAATGAGAATCGACTGTCCTCCTGTTTCATAACCTGTCAATGCGGCACCATGATCTAAGGTCCATTAGTTGTTAATAATAATAATAATAATAATAATAATAATAATAATAATAATAATAATAATAATAATAATAATAATAATTTAGTTTCAATTTAAAATAATCTTTTATTCGCATTGTACACCAATGTGTACAATGCAGCAGCATGCTTTATTTTGTGTTACTGGTAGCCTACAGGCTAAAGTAAAAAGAAAGTGCACTAGGTATTCATTTAATTTTACTACTGTACTGTATATTGTATAGGCCTACTGTACAGATTTATATATTTTTTTCATAATACAATGTGTAGCCTACCCAAAACACATTAGTGTTATTTCTGTGCAATGATTTATACATTTGAAATACATTGAGCGTTATAAATGTATGTGTGTGTGATTTTACTGTATTTTTTTAAACCCGACACCTCCTAATGCCAGACAAACATATCCGGTTTAGCGAGGGGCAACTGTATGATTATGAAAAGCTTTTTGATAGAAACACATTTTTAGATGGGATTAAATTGCCTTTATACTGTAGATGCTTCTTAATAGCAACACCTGGTAAAAGCGACTGCCGCTTCTGAGCAACATTTCCCTGGGAACACTTTCCCTGCATATATAGACGTTCTCCTTCGGGCTCCCTCTGCTGCAGCAAACCACAGCTCAACTCTCACTGTTTATTTGAACAGTGTCGCATGCCTCGCAATAGAAATCTAGCTAAGAATGCCGCAACAAATATTTAATTAGTATATTCTGGGTCTTTTCATTATCATATTTTTTTCTTAGTACATGTGACATTGCTAAATGTCGCAATGAAAATGCAAAATGCAAATTAAAGTATGCAGTTCACCCTGCCATTTGATTTATCAGCCACTGTACCTTCTAGAGACTGGAGCTAGAGGAACAGCCTGCACAGGCTCACTGGCAGGCAGGTATTTTAGCACAGATGGTCATCTATTTGATTCACCTACGCTTGCTTTGTTTCTAAGTGCCCTCAGAGCTGACATCTGCTGCAAGGAAACAAATAAAGCCAAGATTCATGTTATTGTTATTGCAGCCACTTTTTAATAAGTCCTGACCCACAGTTTCTAAGCAAGTGGGGGGCTATAAAATACTGTTAGCAATTCACAGAACAGGAGCAAGGGCTGCGAAATGTAAGCCGTGGAACTTGAAATAGGAATCATGTGCTTGTGACTTAAAGCAGATGACATGCTTTCCCCTTGGCTCACAGAGAGTCGCCCTCACTGAGGTGAGACCAAACCGATCTTCCTCCAAGGATGGGGAGCAAGAGTTGCCCCCCCCCCCCCCCCCAAGGGGAAAATGAAAATAAAAAAAAAGGTAAGGATAGATGATACATTTGAGAAGACTGGAAGTCCTCCCGACTAACAAGGAATGCCTATGCTTTGGGAAATCGACACGGTCAGACCCACCAAGACAGAGCAATGCAGGGCAACAGGAATTCTGAAAGAGAGAAGGAAATTAAAATGCAAAGAGGCCAGAGAGGAGCCCTGGCATAGATGAAAGCACGCTATTAGTAAAGAATACTGGGTTTCCCCCTGGCTCAGGGAGAATCTCCCTCTCAGAGGTGAGACCGGACTCATTGGCCTCCAAAGCTGGTGAGCATGTATGCTGCCCCACAAGAGGAACAAGTGATAGTAAACAGAGATTTGAGAAAAGTGCAGGGTTGCTGGGAATCTGGAATGACAGAAAGATTGTTAAAATAGATTAAGCCAGAAGTCCACTCTGGCTTGCAGAAAACCTTACTCTCGGAGGTTGACATAAACTGACCTTGCAAATAAAAATAATTTAGTTGCCATGATTTAGTTGCCATGAAGGTACAGGCTCCCTACAATAAAGACTAATCTCACCCGAGAGGAACCCCCACCAGTGGGAGAACACCTCTGGTGGTCCTGGTGGAGCAATGGTCCAAACTGGGCATACTAGCAATAGTCTGTTGGGGTAAATAAATATCAGAAAGTGAGAACGAATGCAATTCTATGGTGGTGAAAGACCAGCACCCCATTTTTTGAATAAGGAACTGGGTAACATAAAGTTTAGCTGCTGAAGTTGCCACACCTATATGAAAGGAATGAGGGGAACAGATTGAGAGGAAAGAGGAGTAGAAACCAGTTTGTGTTATGATATCACAGTTAGTATTGTTGAAGAACGGATCAGAAGGGTTGGAGGGGTTGTGGCAGGATCGATAGTGGGATAGAGAGGAATAAGGACAAATAGAAGAGTTGAGTTTACAGAGATGCTCTGTTTTGGAAATACGAAGAAAGAGGAATGGTGTGAATCAGGAACTAAAGAGAGGTCTCAGGAACTAAGGCCCAGAGAAGGAAAATTGAAAGGAGAGGCGACAGCAAATTCGGAACAGCGGAGAAATCCTAAGAAGGCAGAAAGACAGAGATTCCATGACTATATCAAGGGAGAAAAACAGCCTCGACAGAGGATTGAGATTAGATGCAAGAGAAGGAGAAGGAGCACTCTTCACCATCCCCTCAACTATATGAATGACAGTAGTGGTATTGAATGCCAGCTAGATAAGATTTGAAAGTTTCCAGGGAGAGGTATATATATATATATATATATATATATATATATATATATATATATATATATATATATATATATATATATATATAGTAAGATAGCAGGGAGGGGGTTAAAATTTCGCCCTGCTTAAACCATGTGAAAATGCACTGTGGGTGAATTGGGCTAAGGGTTTTTGAAATTGTTAATAGTTTGTATTGTTTAGTTAATCCCCTGCACCTGGTGCTAATTGTAAATTGGAGCCAGGTGCAGGGTATTTAAGAGAGGCAGCCAGACTGTTCTGGGCTGCTGAGTGAAGAGCCCAACTGCGTGTGTGTCCAGTCGTATTGAAGAGAGTGCTGAGTGAAGTCCGTGTGAGTTTGTGTCAGGTAAACGGCTTAGCCATCCTGAGTGCTTAGTTAGGTTCCCATTAATGTTAGTTAGAGCTCCAAGAGCGAGCTAAGTGTTTGTTTCTGTTTTGTTTGTTTTCATTTTGTGTTTATTAAAAAGTGCGTGTCAGCGCTTTAAAAATCCATTTCCGTGTGCTAGGTCTGTTTTTAAGGGGGCAACGAACCGTTAAAGTGGTGCAATCGTTCACTATATATATATATCAGGAGAGAAGGTGTAATTTGTAGAAATAAGTTATGAGACGGTATTTGACTCAGTATGTCTTCCTTGACATGAACTGTACTGACAATGTATTTTCAGGTAGCAAATATATATATATATATATATATATATATATATATATATATATATATATATATATATATATATGGCAGGGAGGGGGTTAAAATATTCCCTGCCTAAAACATGTGAGAATGTATATACATGTTAATTGTTTAATTATTAGTTATCCCCTGCACCTGGCGTGTATTGTAAATTAGAGTCAGGTGCAGGGTATTCAAAGAGAGCAGCCAGTCTGTTCAGGGCTGTGGTGTGAAGAGCCTGGTTGTGAGTGTGTGCAACTGTCAAAAGGTATTGTGTGAAAGCCTTTGTTGGTGTGTTTGGTTTTGTTAGTTTTTTAAAACAGGTAAACAGCCTAGGTGTCCTGTATTATAGTTAGGTTCCTGTGTGTTCAGTTAGTGCTCGAAAAAGAAAAGATATATATATATATATATATATATATATATATATATATATATATATATATATATATGTGTGTGTGTAAATAAGTATTTGGACTGAGACACTGTGTAAGAAAATGGTACCTTCAAAATGTTCTTGAAACTTCAATAAAAACTTAATTTTGAACTGCCTTAGTGTTGAACTTCCTTGATGCTGAGCTCTATTACATCTTGCTACCAGCTAGGGATAGTAAGAGTAGTGTTTTATAGAGAAAATATCTATTTTAATGAAGCCTTCCACCATAATTAAAAAAAAAAAAAAAAACTAAGAAGAAAATGATGCATTGAGAAAATGTGCTACTATGTTCAGAACAATAAGTATTGTTAATTTAGTACCACACTCTTGTATACTATTTTATAAATGTACTTTTTATTCTACCTGAAATACATTGTCAGTACAGTTCCTTCTGTATGACTCATGTTTTATGGCTCATAACTTATTTCTACAAATTACACCTTCTCTCCTGAACTACACTGAACCGCTAATCATTGTCTGGTTTGTGCATCTAAATACAGAACAGCTTGACAGCATTGTCTGAATCTAGATTTCCATTACATGAAAGTAGATGTTGAACTTCATGCTGATTTGAACTTGGCTCTCGCCAAGATAAGCACCAACTAAGATGTAGCTTTGCAGTAAACTAATGTGATCCATCTGCATCTCCATCCATTTGCATTGTTTTCAATCTGATGATGTAGATATCCTTCTGTCTGGTGTTGGGATTGCTGAAGAGTAATGCTGGCTCTAGGGATCAGCTCACAAAACAGCTGCGATGCTGGCTCCAGGGATCAACCCAGTGGGGACTCCCCAGTGCATCAGCATGACAACCGTCTGAATTGAGCTAAGTAGGGTACGTCTCTGGGGTCCATAAGTAGGCACCTTCCATCCTCAGTGTTTTGTTGACTAGCCCACGACACCTCAAGAAGGTTCAACAGTGATTCTGGCATCCCAGCATCAGCCCCCTCCACCCCCCACTCAGCTCAGCCCAGCTTACTTACCTGTACATCAGTATTGCTTTATTTCTTTCTAGTGTGCTTGAGATCCCCATCCCGAGTCTTTCCGTCTCAACCACAGCCAGTTGCTGCTCCTTTCTGCTGCTTCAGATAAGTTCTTCACTGTGCGACGCAACTCTTGGCCACTGAACCCGACGTCTCTGAGAAACCGGGTTGTAGAATGTGCCACAAATCCTCGACAACCCACTTCCACTGGGTAAACTCGGACTCTCCATCCTCGCTGTTCCACTTCAGCAGCTAGTTGAGCATACAGAAATTTCTTCCTCTCATACGCCTCATCCACATCTGCATCTTCCCATGGCACTGTTAACTCTACGAGATGAGGCATGCTGATCCAGACCACAAGACAGTGTCGGGTCGAAGGTTAGTGGTGGCAATCTCAGGTGGAAAAATAAGCCATTGACCAACATCTGCCAGCATGTTCCAGTCTCTAGCAGCTTCCAGTTGTCCTGGACGAGGCTTGGTTTTAACACCTTTTCTTGGTGTTGCTCTCCTGAACAGAGGAATATTGTCTTTTGTGTGTAATGCTTTGATGGAACAGGTGGCAACTTATTGGCCAGGTTACGCTTGTCTTCCAGTGCTAAGGCCAAACATCACAGCACCTGGTCATGGAGCTAAGTAAATTATTAACTATATTATTAACATACATGTCTTTAAACTTTTTAACGAAGGAAAGGCAAATCTAAATAGTGATTGTCTTGCCTCGCTGGTTGGGTACACCTGGAAATGCTTATGTCACAGGCTGATATGTATATATAACTGCACTGTGTACAATTTTTGCTTACTCGTGTAAAAATAAAAAGTCTGAAACTGTCTCCCCAAAGACAAATACTAAGCATTCAGTGCTAAATGAAATTAAAACAGCAGAGATTCTTATTTTTAATTATACAGAGAGGATAGGCCTTTGTCCTCTAAGTTTATATTAGCATATTACAGAATCCATCAGATAACATCCTCTGAGTGTTAAATGGAGAGACTGGAGTAAAAGTAACAGCTCAGCAGCAACGGATCAACAGGTTAATTGCTTTACTGTCATTGCACAAGATACCACGAAGCAGCAATCAGCCCTGCTGCAAGCTCAATATGAATGAAACCAATACAAAGAACTATCTCTCCAAACAAAGTACAATTAACTGTCCGTATTCATTATTATGCTAGTATTTTAGATTAAACAAATATTTGTAAACAAGCCTCTTCTTTCTGTATCACTAGCTTTTCAATGAATATAATAAATTGGAAAATCTGTAGCTTAACATGCCTAGCGGTTATAAAACAGGTGATTAAGTTAGGGAAAAGCATCTGTCACAGTAATTACAGTAATTATAGCACTGCTAAAGAAGAACAAAAGCTTTTTTTACTTTTTGCTCTTTAGAGGATGTATTATACTTCAAGACCTACGGTGATATCTCACATGGCAATATCATTCCATGTCAAATATTGGAGTTGTTTTTTGAAGTAGTCTTTTGTTTCCTGAGGATCTTACCAGTCACTGTATGATAGTAACAAAAATAACACCTTTTTTTTATCTGGCTGGCCTGACTCAGTGCATTGTTTCATGCCTTGGGTGTGCCCAAAACTGAGGAATGGCTTGTTGTGATTAGATTTTTTTTATAACAAAAACACAAATAAGTTGTATTCATTTTTATTTAAATGGACCTTTTAGCAAGTGTGCAAGTGCATCACGAGGCAGGCTTTTACTGTCAACCCCTAAATTGTGAACATATGGTACGAGAAACAGGACAGCTTTGCATCATATAGCGACATTTTATTTTACTGTGCTACACATTCAGAAGAGTTTTGCCATCATGGTCAGCCATATCTGAAATTATTGCCAAGTATGTGTCAGATTATTTCCTATTTTCATGATACACTTGGCAGAATATCTCTATAAAACTCTGAAATTGATGTGTTGAGTTAATGATGTTTGAAGACAGGCCAGCTGATTTGAATATAAGAGACATATCACTGTAATTTCCCGAACATGTATCAATCACATTACAACACTAAAAAAAGATGGCAAATTTGATTTCTTTAGTCTGACACTGAGGTGATCAGGAACGCTGCCTCTTTTGAATCCACAAATGGACAGTGCTGAGCCCATGGTCAGAAATGGGGCAAACTAAAGACAAAGTGTCAAGGCTATCTAAAAACAAACAGATAAACCAGAGTAAAAGTTCTTATTTATCCAGGATAAATCACTCTTTTACAAGGGTGAGGCTTGACTTAAAGACTCAAAGAGTAAAACAAACAAACAAACAAAAAAAAAAACCATTTCACAAAAATGAGCTGTCACAGGGAGACAGGACCAAGAGCACACACACCTGGTTCTCTTGAGTCCTACGCTAAAATAAGCTCTCTGAGCTGTCTCCTAGATCCTCCTGTATTTATGTGGTCAAGCTAAATTGGCAATTAATTCATTCATTTAGCTCGATTCGACCACATTCTCACATGTTTTTGCTCAGACACAGTGGGATATTGTATAAATATTTCACAGCTGTAGTTTGTTTAAATGATGAGACACATATATGTTATGACAGAAAATAGTATCATCCATCACTAAAAAAGGTCATGCCAACAGACATCTGCATCAGTCTACTGTAGATGACTTAAATGTCTTTCATCCCTGATCAAATGATACAGTGGTCTTTCAAGAAACATGGATTTTATTAAGCATGCAAGATTGCCAAACAGACCCTGGAAAATGATATATTACTTTTTTGACAGTGAGGTAAAAGGAGCATTTGAAGTGTCTGATGAACAGCCCCTAGCGTACTGTATTTGGTTACTATGATAATACATGTTTTCAGTTACATTCTAGAGTCTTTGGAAACTGTTCAGCCTGTTGGTAGACATGCTGTATGTATGCTGTGATGGCTTAATTTATTTTATTTTTTTTATTGTTTTTGAAGGCAGAAGGCCAGTAATAAAGACCATATGTTTCAATATATTTATTGCCTTAATATATAATTAACATTAAATTGCTCTGGAATTCTGTAAACCAAACTGTTGGTGACAAGGTTTGACCCACACTGTCCTCAATTTGTAGGTTACTATGATAATGGTATGTACAGTATTACTATGATACTGGTATGACAAGTAGGACCGCAATTAAAATGAACATGTTGGCATTGAATTGTGCTTTACGGAGATGTAAACCGTATACATTTGTATTGTATTTTTAAATATTTATAAGGCCTGATAATCATATGTAATCTATAAAAAGAATAATCTATCTATATATATATATATATTATATATATATATATATATATATATTATATTATATATATATATATATTAATATATTCAGTACATTATTGATAATTCAGTACATGTGGATTGCTAAGTGGAACCCGGTGTGGGGAAGCAATTTCATTTAAATGAAAGGGTGTTGGGTAAAACAAGATTTTAGATGTCATCATACTATACCTTTCTAGATTTTGGAAATGAGTGTTTGTTGTCTGGAGTAGGTAGTCCAGTGCCAGTTTGATTTGATTGGCATTGTTCAATAGATCAAAATGTGATACCTTTCAGGGACACATTGAAGAATTGTCATCGTATGAAACACAGATACACTTCCTTATTTTCTGTAATCCCTTTTCAAATCTCAATTTAAGCAATGCTTATCGCACAACTTTGAATAAATATAATGCAAGGGCCAATGAAACTCGGTAACAAAAAAATAAATAACGGCAACCAAAGAAAGGGCACAGAGCTGCATCAGTGCTTCCCCTTGATTGTCAAAAGTACATTCTGAGGAATTTCTCTGAGTAATCTCAAAATAGACCAAAACTCTTTGTGTAGCTCAGTTAGTAAAGCCTTAGTTTGTGGTTCTTAAGATCATAGGATAAAATATTTATATACATTGCTGAAGGGTAACCACATGAAACACATATTAATAGCACATAGCTAAAAAAAACAAAAAACAAAAAAAAATAACTTAAATGTCTTTGTCTTTCATTTTAATATTGATGTTGTTTAAATGTAACCGTCATAATGATAGCCCGCTGCGGTTCTAGTCTCTTTTGTGCTATAAAGGAATCTTAAGATAAATATGTAACAGTTAATAAAATGTACCCAAGCAAGGGCTACAGGTAGAATAAGCCGGTTACACATTGTAACCCTGGGTGGCCATGGCTACATGGTTAGGAACATAAACTACAATGTTTCTGTGAAGATCATTAGAAAGTCTTAGAAAGCTGTTGTAAACATCATTTTTAATGTAATTCAGACTTAATTCTAAGTCCAGTTTTATAATGAGTGACATCTGAAATATTAGCATAGCCCCTCCCATAAAATGACACCAATGTGAGGCTGATAGTCATGTGTGAGTTGTCATTTTATAGGCTTCCAAATTCTACTTTTTGTACATGTGTTTTAAAATATTTGAATTAAATATACATGGACAATGTAAAAAGAACAAAACAATACAAACTACACCATGATAAGCTCTGACAGAATAAAAAACAACACCTCAGTATCATTTCACGGGACAGGAGCAAGGGCTGCGTGGAGTAAGAACCTCTGTAATTGATAATGCAAGAGAATTGCTTTGAGACTCAGAGATGAGTACAGGGATTCCCCTTGGCTCACAGAGAGACACCCTCCAAGGCTAGAAAGCAACCAATACTTCCCTTAAGGGGAATCTAGAGGTGTGAAATGGGAAAGTGGCGAAGGATGAAGCCAGCATGGCAGGGCTTCTAAGGTTGGGAAGTGAGCTTCATTTACCCCCAAAGGCTCCCGGCAACTATTCCACCAATGCAAGAATATAAAACAATAGATATTCTTAATTATATATACATATATACACATGTCATTTATTTATTTATGTATTTATTTTTTGGATGGGGGATATTAACCACCCAGCTGCTTCTCCCACGATTTCCACATGGAGCGCAAGCGAGTCCAAATTTGTCACTCCCGTGAGAATAGCGAGCAGGTGCTTATATGTGCATTTGCAAAGTTTAACAAGTCTTTTTAATGAGCCTCAATGAAAAAATAAGAACACTGTATTGTAAAAGTGCATGCAGTTTTATTTTTTATTTCTTAGTCCCTAAGAAATGTGCTTGACAGACCAGGTCATCTGTATATACACAGCTGAGAGTGAAAAATGAATGCCTGTGTAGCTACAGATAATAAAACGAGGTGATTTCTTCATTTATTTGTTGGTGTTACAGGTTGCAAGGAAGCCAGGTCAGGTTTAGTACTGGTCAAAACGGCCTATTTATTGTACCTATACTTCTCAGGTAATAACACTGTGTAACAATTATTATTTTTTTTTTTTTTTTTTTGTTCCTGGGTAGTAAGTGTTATTTCCTAATTGCTTATGCCTCAAAAGTATAGAAAATGGCTATTATTCCCCACAAACTTTGCTTTTGTGACCAGCATAGTGATATTTTGAAATATCACTATTTCCAATGAGAAAACGGGCGCTTTTGTGTCTTTTCGTTCAAGTCAGAAAAAAACAACATATGAATCCAAATTAACATGTATTTATACTAAAGTAATACAAAAATGACTACAAAAGATTTAGAATTGAGTAGTTTTTCGAGATTTACGATTATACTGTAAATTTACAATATAATCGTAAATCTCAAAAAACGACTCACTTCTAAATCTTTTTTTAAATTGACTGCTGCATCTATACGGAAGGAATAAATATTATGCTTAAATCGTGAAAATCTTCAAATATTTATATCTATAGGTAACTGTATATCACTTGATTAAAAGCTGATTAACAATACTGTTGGCTGCTGAGGTTGTTGCCAAATACTGAATGAATCAAGGTTATAGGATATGAAGTCATCGTAGAAGAGAGAAATGCAGTTTCAGTGCTACAAAAGGAATACCAAATTTCAAAATGTCCCAGAGGCAAAGGATTTATGAGATTTATAGTTTTAAGTCATTGATAAAGACTTCTCATAACTTTTGTCAAATAATTGTATAACAATTATTGCATATTCTTTAATTTCACTGTTTTTTAAGTTAAAGATTCTGAGCTAAACATGAGAAATTTAGAAATTAGCGAGACTTCTTAAGGTGATGCATTCTAGTTAATGTAATGGAAACAAAGTTGTGAAAAAATTTAACATTATTGGTTATCAATGAAAAAGGGAGGAGAATAGTTTTAAATAAATGCAGTTGTTGCTAATAAAAGTTTAACTGCTGCAGGAAAAAGAAGACTTTGTTTTCCACTAGAACACTAGTCCAGAACAAAGGAGGTGTCACATGTTCAGTTATGGAACACACCAATTGTCCGAATACAGTTATCTGAAGTAAAACCAGCTGCTTAGATTTGAAACTCTGATTGGAAGCCCTTAGGCAAGTGAAATATGTTTTCCAGTCTGCTTGCCAAAGAGAACTGCTGTTTTAATGCAAGCTTTCCAGACCTACTGTAATTAGAGCACTGTGCCTATGCTGTGCACTTTAGGTTGAAATGTCCAAGGAAATATAAAACATATGATAGTGTCCCCACAGCTACTTTTTAGAAGAAATGCCAAGAGCCTAGTTTTAAATAATTATTTATTTATGCATTTGTATGTATTATTTAATTTTTTTTTGTATTCTTCTAATTGTAAACCACAGTATCAAAGCATTTTGTAAATGTTGCATTTGCAGGATGTGGTACAACCTGGGTATGTTTTAACCCTTAGCAGTCCATTTATTCAGTGCCTGTCAGACGCGTCGGGTCCAATTTATTTTCACATCCGCTGTTTAAAAGTTGTTTTTTTTTCACAGTAAAACAGGTTTACTGCATATCAAGAGGACACTCTGTACTGCATCTCCAGCCAAGCCCCATCCCTTGTTTGCTGTATTTATCACATACCTCTTCATAGTAGTGCATACTGATAAATCCTCTCCTGTTCACTGGTTTTATCACCAGACTCCTCAATAATGTGATCTAAGTCATTATTTTTTTACTATAAGATCTCAAAAAGCTCTGCTAAAGTCTGTGATATTCTTTGAGCGCTGGGTGCGGAAGCAGCTATCTTGTTTGTTTATGTCTGTGTTAGGTCTGTGTTATTCTTTGAGCACTGGGTGTGGAAGCAGCTATCTTGTTTGTTTATGTCCGTGTTAGATCTGTGATATTCTTTGCTTGCTGGGTGTGGAAGCAGCTCTCTTGTTTGTTTATGTCCGTGTTAGGTCTGTGATATTCTTTGCTTGCTGGGTGTGGAAGCAGCTCTCTTGTTTGTTTATGTCCGTGTTAGGTCTGTGATATTCTTTGCTTGCTGGGTGTGGAAGCAGCTCTCTTGTTTGTTTATGTCCGTGTTAGGTCTGTGGTGCAGGGCCTCTGTGTATTGCTCAGATCCGCCCCCTTTTTTTCCGGCTTCTCTCTGCTCCTATCGGTCTCACTCAGCAATTGAAAGGTTTTCTTGACTTTTTCCGGAAAAAAATGACTAGAGACTTTTGACAGGGTCTGACATCGGACCGGAGAGGGAAAAATGTAATGTCGAACCTGGTCCGACACATGACTGCAAAGGGTTCAAACAGTAAGTTGCAGCTCAACCCGCACTTGAACTTTGTTTGGACATGGAGACTAACTGGATCAGAACAAGAACATGACCAATTAAACATAACACCTCAACTGAAGCTTTTCTACTTTCCAGAAAAATTCTTTGGAAAATATTAATGAGGAAAACATATTGAGTGCCGAAATCAAAATGACAGAAATAGAAGCGAACGATAAGGTGTGTGTTACATTTGGCGGCCAAAGGCTCTTTAAGTGTGTTATTATCTACATGATGGACACCATTAGGCTCTTTAAAGGTAATACATACAAAATCTGTTATGTAATCCTACCTTTTGGATATCTTGTTTTAAAAGTTAAAGTGCGGAACATAAGAATACAACATTTTGGTTATTGCGTGTTAGTAGAGCTTTTTATTTGATATCACTTCAAACTTTTGACCTTACTTTATAACATTGCAGTCAGGACAATCTGAGCAAAGCCTCGTCTTTCAGAGCACTAAGGTGCTGCCTGATAAAAAACAAACAATAAAATAATAAATCCATGTGACGCGTTCAACCTGGTGAAGAAAGATATCAGGTAGAGGAGCATCGTGTATTCCCCCCTCCAGTCGAGGCTGGGAGTGAGGTGGAGGTGGTTGAGGAGGCAGTGGTAGCTGCATTTGTGAAGTAGGGTTATATACCTAGTAGGTTGATGGGAACTTGCCTGTAACTGGCTTGAAGATTGACCGAACCTGTACTAGGAACTGCATTAATAATGCTATAGATTTCTTGCCTGAAAACCTTGCAAGCTTTATAAAAGCGATTAGTCAATTAAATGCACAACAGTTCTTGCTGTATTATGCAACCCAAATTAAATTTGCTATCCAGATAAGGTACTGTGAACAGGATGGCTTTGCAGGGGTGAACAAACAAAAGATTTAAACAAAACACACGACTGAAAATAAAGGGCGCATTGGCCAAGGTAAATTGACAGACAAACAAAGTGGACAGACAGAAAACAAGTACCGTGCTGGAGCTTCCAGCACGAAATAGCAATTGTTAGTAGAATAGACTCTCTCCTTCTCTCTCCCGTTATCCACTCATGAACACACAACACAGAGTGAGTGAAAACCTGCAGCTTTTATGCAGGTGTACCGGGACTCGATTGCTAATCAATCATTCAATTGGAGTCTTGGTACAACTGCACATGAATTAATAAATGTTCCCCGTGCTCACATATTATTTTACCTGCATGTGAAGTGCTGTGCAATCCTCGTGCCTAAATACAAATATACATTTTAAACTCTTGAGCTCGTAACCCATATTTATATCCTGTGTATTTTATACATAAACACCAACATTAACACACGACATACAACATAAAACATTAATAAACATAAAGGGGTGGGACACTCCACTACAGGTACTTGTATATTGTATACAGTAAAGTTGCTTTTATTAAGTAAGCAAATTGAAAGAGATCTGATAGAAGTTACCATGGCTAACAGTATAATAGTACTGTTGTGCAGGTCATCAGAAAAGTACTGTAATTTTGTAATTTCCATAACCTTGATGTTTATGTTTTTCTTCAAGAATACCACATAGCACACATCTAAACTGAAGATAATCTTATTTAAGTTTGAAGATAAGAGACTCTCAGTACAAAAAGAATGCATCCCATCACAGTAAAAGCTGTGCAAGCCATAATACATGCCTGCAATAGAAAAACAAACTGCAGCATGCTTATATGCAAAAAAAAGTCAACCTATTGTGGCACATTAATGGCAACGCTAGGAACTGCATTAAAATGCATTAAAAACAAGAGAACAAAAAGTTTCTTGTCATTTGCTGGAATTTAAAAGTTCATGTTATTGTATCTTTCCCTTTTTATGATGTATGCAACCATTATTTGCTTTGAGTGTTAATGCAGGTAAACCAGATAGTACTACTGATAATACAAGTGAAAGTAAAGAGTTATACGATTGTGTGCTTATTGAAGTTCCTTGTGTGAACATGTTACACCACTCAGATGCAGGGAGGACAAAGCAGAATAAATAAAGAGTTTACAATAGGAATATCTTATTTTCAATATGTAGTCCAACTACGCCAGTTCATTGCATAAACAACCAACAGTTATCAAAAGTTTAGGTTCTTTGTGTTTTAGGGAAGCAGCAATTTGAACTTGAGTAGCCAGCAAAAAGAAAGAGGTCCACAAGCAACTATAAATCTGTTGTGTTTATTAACATGCTGATTAAGTGCTTTAAAGCCCTTCTGTCTCGTCCCTCACCACAGACCTTGCTACAATCTACTTTAGTTTTGTTTTATGCATCAGGCAAATTTCCCAGTGCAGTTCCCCTCGGTTCAGTCTCTCGTCACTCTCAGTTCGTTTTCCCTTCTACCTGTCGTTTTTCTTTCCGTTTCCCTGTGGCTTTTCTCTATGGTGTTTCTCCCCTGCTTTTCTCAATTTCTCTGTGGAGCTTATAAAGGAGAAAAAACATGCCCAGATCAAAGGTATCTAATTAAAGTGCAGCTATTTTCAATTGACACGAATCAAACCCCCCTTCTTTCAGATATCACTCGGTTCCATTCAGGTGAGAGTTTAAAAGGAAAAAAAAACAAACTACAAAACAAGTAGATTACACATAAAGTGTACAAAAAAATAGTAAAAGTAAAATATTTGCTAATAATAATAATAATAATAATAATAATAATAATAATAATAATAATAATAATAATAATAATAATAAATTGCTCAGTAAATAGTCACACCTGTGACAAACACAAGCCCATTTAGTTGCAAACAGGAATCATATTTTCCAGCCCTGTACAGGAATTTCGGAGGAATTGAGTGTGTTTGAAAGTGATCAGCGCTCTCACACTAAAATTGACAAACTTTCATTCAATTACAATCACATATACAAATAATTCCTAGGCCTCAACATTTGCTATAACCACGACGGCTGCCTTTCATAACTAATATGAAGAGCATTCCAGTATATTTTACCAAAAATGTCACTGAAGAGTCACTAGAGTGGGTATTCAAAAAGGGCTCCTTTTCTGGTATTTAGATTAACTGCATTTTAAATTAAATTCATTTTTCTACACGTTTTTCCTTTTTTTAAAAAAAAAAAAGGATTTACTTTATTTTAGCATTATTATACAAATTTACTCTTTGCAAGTTTAAAATGAATGACATGCATATTAATAAAAGAGTAACACATTTGCATTTAGTTATTTCCATCAAGCTGTTCTCTCTGTAAACTTCAAACTTCACCAATAAAATATTTATACTAGCATGGCTGTTTTGTCAGGTACTGTACTTCTACGTTATTTAAGCCGAACTTTAAGCACTCTGTTGAACATTCTAAATCTGGCCCCAGATAAATGACACGTTTGACTTTGAGACATTGAAGGGTATGATTAATACATTTTACATTCTGATTTAATGTGAACAACGACTCAAATAACATTGTGGTATAATTTGCATTTAAAATATCTTCGTCAAAGTCACTACCATGCCGTGTCAAAGGAATTAATCTGTTCAAGTGACATTTGGAAGAGCTGGGCGGTTTAACGTCAAGGTGAAGATGTTTTATATTCTTTGATCTCCACCTCCTTAGGTTTCTTTAGCCTGAGAAATAGCTTTGTCATGTGACAGCTTGCTATTACTGCTCCTCCAGAGTTATGTAATTTTTCTCTTTGGCAACAAAACATGTTTAGTTAACAAAAAAGATCTTTTGGTTTCTTTCTGTACTGGAAAAAAAAAAAAAAAAAAAAATATATATATATATATATATATATATATATATATATATATATATATATATATATATATATATATATATATATATATGCCGATAATTAGGCCCAACCTTGTTTCGCTTCGGAGATCTGACAAGATTTGAATCCATGTTATTCCAGATATGTGGGCCATGAATAGAAACTTGCCAAAGGCCTTTTTTTTTTTTTTTTTTTAATAAAACAAAGCACAAAATCAATCCTTTATGATGGAAGTTATTTACAGTAATACAGTAATGAAAATGTCAGTTAAGTATGTAGGAGATTAACCTTGTACACATTAAAAATGAGGAGTATGTTTATCATACTGTGGGTCAAGACCCTAGTTAATTTATAACAGGATGCATCTTGTTTATGTAAATAAGAAATTATATAAACCACATCTCCATATGCATGGAAGAGCAGTAACTGATGTACCAGAGAAACTGCATTTTCGTTTTAGAAGCAACGCAATTTCAAAATCTGTCTAGGAAACCCAGTTTATGTTTGATACGCTTTTAACATGAAAGTCAAAATGCGCTTCAATCCACCACAAGATTGAAATGGTACAATCAAAATAAAAAGTGTAAAAAGAACGGCTAACATTTGCCAGCTTTACATTATTATTACGTAAATGTTACATATTTGAAAATATACTTTTCACATAATTGAGTTTGATGCGGATAATAAATTCAGAGGGTAAATGGGCAAGACAAAAGATTTAAGTGCCTTTGAACAGGGTATGGTAGTAGGTGCCAGGCACGCCGGTTTGAGTGTGTCAAGAACTGCAAAGCTGCTGGGTTTTTCACGCTCAACAGTTTCTCATGTGTATCAAGGATGGTTCACCACCCAAAGGACATCCAGCCAATGACAGGCCAATGGTCGAAAATGGCTCATTGATGAAAGAGGCCAATGGAGGCTGACACGAATTGTGCAGAGCAACAGACGAGCTACAGTTAGACAACTGACAGTCCAGTACAACATTGGTGCCGAAAGATCCATAAAAGAATGCACAACTCGTCGTACCTTGACACAAATGGGGTATGGCAGCCGATGACCTAACCGAGTTCCACTTCTTTCAGCAAAACACAAGAAACTGCAGTTGCAGTGGGCTAAGGAATGAAAACACTGGACACTGGATGAATGGAAAAACATTGCCTGGTCTGATGAATTCCGGTCCCTGCTGTTTCACGCTGTTGGGAGGAACAGGGTATGGAGAAAACCACATGAGTACATGCATCCATCATGCCGTGTGTCATCTGCTAATGGATTTTTTCAGCAGGATGATGCCCCATGCTGCAAGGCTAGGATTGTCCAGGAATGGTTCCACGAACATGACAATGAATTCAGCTTACTGCAGTGGCCTGCCCAGTCACCAGATCTCAATCCAATTGAGCATCTATGGGATGAGATGGAACAAGCTACTCGGAGTAGAGATCCACTACCAGCCAACTTGACACAACTGTGGGAAGCACTGGAGTCAACATGGGCCAGCATCCCTGTGGAACGCTTTCGACACCTTGTCCATGCCCTGACGAATTGAGGCTGTTCTGAGGGCAAAAGGGGGTGCAACTCAATATTAAGAAGGTGTTCCTAATGATTTGTACACTCAGTATATATATACTGTGAAAGATCCTCGCACTCTCACGGTTCGTTGCCCCTTTAAAAGCAGACCCAGGAAACAGAAATGGATTTTTATGGCGCTTGCGCGCACTTTTAATAAACGCTAATCAAATAAACAAAACCAGAAACAAAGCCTAACTCCGTTTTGGAGCTCTGACTATACACCAACAGGACCCTGACTAACATGCAGGATGGCTAAGCCGTTTACCTGTCACAAACACAAAAAACGTACATTACTCTTGACTGCTCGGAAACAGAGCACACCTTCTGCTTCCTACCTCTCAGCAGCCATGAGCAGTTCAGCTGCCTCTCTTATATATATATATATATATATATATATATATATATATATTTATTATATAGAATATATATATATTATAATATATATATATAGTATGATGAAATTGAAATGTTATTGATTTTTTACTGCTGCTCTTGTATGATTTGTGTGATGATCCTGTAACTAATATATTTTAAAAACAACATAAAGGACTGAGTGGATGGGCAGACTGGGCATGCTTTGATAACATGGCTGGATAATCATTGTACTAGTGCTAATAAAACTAATGCTACTGCCATCGATACAAATGAAAGTGAAGAGTTTTTTTTTTTTTTTTAATAAACTCAGATGATATACAGTAAACATATAGTGGCAGTACTAAGGCTGTGTTTCTGTATTGTGTGTGTTACCTGGAGTACATGCAAGCACCTTAGAGCCCCTTTCACACTAGCACTCCCACCTGGGTCCAGCGACCCACCTCAGGATGTGGGTCGACATGCTTTGACCCGGGTTGAATGAGATAAAACGCTTGACGGAGGTTCATGAGCCCACCCAATAACAAACAGCCAAGCCTGCGTGAAGATTTCACTTCAGCAAGAAACATTTCTGCTTATTCTGTTTAGCCATATTTGTTGCTTGAGACACAGCATGAGGCAGATTGCAGCAGGGATGAAGAAATATTTGCTCTCATCAACATTTGGGCCAACAGTTCAATCCGGTGAAGCTTGAATGGAAGCATCAGTAACAAGCTGCTTCCAGGGCATTGATATGTGTCTTGTTTACTTGCGTCTGTCATCCAGGTCAATCCTGCTTTATCTAAAGCAGTGTGAAATTGCATTCCCGACCCGTATGACACGAGGTCCGGCCCGGGTAGGTTCTGACCTGGGCAGAGCATGCCAGTGTGAAAGGGGCTTTAGTTGCAAACAGTAATCGTTTATTTTCCTGAAAATAAAAAGCATGGTTTGGAACCCATCAGCTCTCTAGCACTAAAGGTTGAATTAAATTATAATCATACATACAAGTAATGTAAATAATGAAGCCCCAGTCCTCTGCAGCTGCTTTTACCATCTTTCAAACACAATCAATATGCAGTACATTTTAATGCAATTACACTTTTATTTGTAGTGAAATTAAAACAGTGATAACCTATCTGCTTGAAGTTATTGTAGTGAGGGACAACAATCGAATTTATGGATGATGATTGTTATTATTTTTTAATAATTTTTTCATCTCTATTTTAAATCGTCAATTCTGTTTCACCTTTCAGGTTACATGATGATGTGATCTCAGTGAATACAAACACACAGTCACAACACAATCATTTCATAACAACAAGATTTGTTATAAATATAGCCAAAACCAAACATTTGATATTTAATTAATTATTTATTTTACTAATACTCTTCCTGTTCATGTAATCATCGGTGTGTCCTGCAATTGTAGGTGCAAGAAAATAGTCCCCACCTCTTTTCTATAGATCAAAGTAGTTGCCAGAAACTCTCAGGCCTCACCTCCACCCATCCTCCACTTTTGCAGCAATATCACTTATCGTGGTGTTTATTTGTATTTATTTATAATGTCAGACTGTGTCTGTGCCGTACTTGTGTCATTCGTTGAAATCACCAAAATAGAATGAACAAAATTCAGGTGACAACTGTAAAGATCAAATACCACATCATCCTTGTATTATTGCAAATACACATATTTAGTCTGCACAATACTAGTAGCATATCTGTATTATTTTATTTTTATTTTTTATTTTTTTAAGCTGTAGAATTGACATTTCCTAATATTATTGTAAATATCTTCCTGTCATAAAATTGGGCTATTTTAGACCTTATTTATGACGTCTGCTGAAAAATCTCTATGTAGGAAGTGTTTAGGGTGGGAGTTGTCAGCTTCTCATCAGTCATCCTAAATATTTTAAAATTGGAAACAGTAGCCTTCTGTGAATATCAGAAACTTTTTTTTTTTTCCTATTTATTTATAGGTGACAGCTAAACAGCTTTGTGAATAAATTCATATTTCCGTTTCCACCTACTGGGAAATTGATTAAAATGAACGATTTTCTGTCCATGTTAAGAGATGGAAACAGTGAGAACAGATAATTTGGTAGATAACTGGGTAGAGTAAAAGGGATTGAAAAGAGTAATCATTGTAGGGATGATAAAACAACACCACGTCCAAAGATACTATGTGAAGGATTTTTTTTTTAGTTATGGTGTAGCAGTGAAACTTTAACCTTTGGAAAGTCATTAGTATGAAAAATGTACACTACTTATTCACATGGGACATATTACTATGTGAAAAAAAAACACAACAGAAACACATGATCTCTTACAAAGATTCATTAATCTATTGATAGTACTTCATCAGTTTTATGAATTATTACCCCTGTCAGATACCAAGAGTGCAGATCTGTCACCATCGTCTCCATTATCATGTCTGTAAACATTGTACTGGAGTCAGCTAACCAGTGAATCAGATGACGCTGCTGTACAGTATCTGTGCCAAAGAGCAATAGGAAACACAACAGCTTGAGGAACACGTAAGACCAGAAAGTGTTTTCAGGTTTGGTATGATTTTGACATTGATATTCAAATCTATGCTGATGGGCTTTAAACATCTAAACCGGGCCTAGTTTCAAACGTGTCTTTGTTTACATTCCAATACAGCGATGTGTTCTGCTGAAATTCAGCTCAGAGCTGAGCTTTGATACTGCTACTGATACATGTTTTATAACAACTTTAAAATGTCTGAAATATTTTCAGATTCCTATTGCTGTTTTGATTTGGACTCTGATTCCCTTGAGAACGAGTTTAGTCAAGAAATGACAGCCTGTAGCCCCTTCATTAACTCAGCTCATGGTTCTATCTAAAAAGATGCTTGCAAAAAGGCCATAATCAGGGTTCGAAATTAAGTTAAAGATCCACCAGGTAAAATAATCCTTGAATTAATTGATTTTATTTTACAAATGTACATCTTTTTATTGCTATTTATATTCTTGTGGTATAAACAGAACACTGAATGACTGTTCACAGTATACGGTTTTTATTCCCTGCAGGAGGATGTCCCAGTAAATCAAGATCCCTGGCATTACAAACATTACAATTGTTTAAACTTCATGAGCTTACTGAAATCGATCTGCCGATCCTGTAAAATTCCTGTCCCAGTTGATGGCATCAGACAGTGTGTACAGCTAAACTGTGATAAATTGCCTTAGTTTGGACTTAACAGGTATGTATTCAGCCTTTTTATTACTTTTCAAAGAAATAATACACAATGTTTTAGCACACCACATTAAAATACACCTGTATGGTCAGATGTAACCAGCAACAAGACTCACAGTGATAAATCAAAAATAATCTTAAATTCTACTGTGGCAGGATTAGTATTCTCCTGCCAATGACTGGTCTGGCAGAGGCTGGGAAACATTGGTGTCAGGCCCCATTTTACACAGTAACGCCCCACAAACAAACAAGATAAGCATGGGCTGGGGAATACGCCAAGCAGGATCACTCTCCAGACCACCACAGTGTGTGGGGTGAGATTGTTGTATATATTTTGATGTGCAGTGTTGAGTGGTTAGAACTGGGTTAATTCCCTGGTGGGTTCATATTAATTTGCGTTGTGATTGGTTAAGTTATCCCAGCCATGTGACTGTCTCAAAAGGAGCTCCAGTGTGATGCTGATAGTATCCCAAAAGTGTTAAGAGTTAAAGCAGAGGCTCAATAGGAGCCCAATGGGGTGCTGATGTAAGTGCCAATTATTAAAGATAGGGTATTGTTCATGGTGTCCGAACCACTGCTGTGGTTTTCGGCATATTTCTTTTGAAAGTGTTTTCTTTTAAAAATCTATTTATTTCTGATTCACGTGGGAAATATGAATAAAAATGAACAAAAAGCAATGTGCGATTCACCTCAAGACTCATACCAAATGCATACCAGATGCTAGTATTTTGGTCACAGAAATCTGGTTTAGGACTTTATCTATGGGACAGTAAATTTATCGACACATAGACTCACAAGATTTTATGGTTATTTAATATTTGCCTGACAATATGTATTGTACAATGCTGCCTAGGCCTGGCTATAGTTATTAGGGCTTACAGAGTAATTATGGTAATTACTGTTTCCCATAAATGCATGCCACTAGTAGTATTGATTAGGTTCAAGTTTAGGCTTCAACTAGACTAGATATACTTGTTAATATCTTATAGCAATCCTAATTAATGGCAATTATTTCTGAGTTATTATACATTTGTGTTGCTATTCCCTTGTTGCCCCCTCAGCCTCTCACCTGCTGCATAAATATAATTTCATTGAATTCAATAAACAACAAAATACAATAGCATATTAAACAGCTAAACATTTTGTGTTTCAAGGAACAAGTCAAGGAATATTAAATAATTCAAGCTCCACTGGTCAAACGTTCATGTATCCAGAAAGAAGTACTAGCAGCAGACAAGGCCTGCTTTAATTAAGTTCAATTTGCTTTTAATTAAGTTTAAGTTTATGTCCTCCATATAATAATGGAAACAATAACAATCTCATACTTCTAGTGTTGATGACCTTGGCTTTCCTTCAGTCCCAATAAGAGAGCACTCACAGGCAGCCAAAGGAAAGTCTCCTAAGTAGAATAAAATGAGCATCATGGATGAGAAAAAAAAATAATAATTGAAGTTTCTCATGGAACCTCAAACATCACTGCAGCTAAAAAGCTCAAAAACAAAAAAGGCTTTATTTTGTAATCCAAACAAATCAGATTGAACATTTAATTTCTATTTTAACAACATCCAATAATTGCATAGCAGTTAATTTAATTTACTGGTACATTAATATTATAACTCATTTTACCTAGAAATGCAATTAATAGCAATGGAATTAATTTAGACTATCTCTGTTTTGTTTTTTTTATATTAAAGAAAGAGTTATTATAATAAACATACAATTTATATCCCAACCATAACCCCCATATTTCATCTCTCCCAAATACGCGTATAACATAAAAACATAATAACATAAAACATAATAACATAAAAACATTGCATACTACTTACACTCGATGTACTGTATTCAACTGTTCTTCAGTTATCCTCCTGTAATTACTACTGTGCATTACACATTACTGAAACGAGAGTCTGTGATATAAATGACCAGAGATACTAGGCAACTGATTTCTGTACATTCAAATAAATAGGCCTACAGAAGTAGTAGGCTATGTAAGTAACTAGCACTCGATATAAATACAGTATGAATAACCATATCGTCCTATGCCTAAGTATTACTTTTAGTGCAGAGGGAAAACAAATGTAGCGTACCAGGTTTAATCAGACAATAGATGACGAATCTCTGCGATTTATTTTATTTTACTTTCTTTTCTGCAGGAGCATACTGTAGTTATGCCATTAAAACATATTTCACCTATTTTAAAAGTGGCTTGATTGATGACAGCTGTATACTTTCATAACTGTCACGGGCGCTGGGTTCAGCGCTCCAGAGCTCATTGAAAACTCGCATTGCTTCTACACGCGAAGAGCTCAGAAATCACCACTGTGCATGAGCTCCAGGGGCGAAAGGCTTCAGCGCCCCAGAACCAATTGGAAACGCAGTATTTTGATCTGTTCCTCCCACCCCATTACTGTGTGTGGCAGGGGTGAGAAATAATGCGTTGTAATGCAACTAACAATTATCGTAATGTTAGTAATAGTAGCTACCGTTTCATTTAGATTATTATTATTACTTATTAAACTGGTGGGGTGGCGCCCTTT
Source organism: Polyodon spathula (assembly GCF_017654505.1). Lineage (NCBI taxonomy): Eukaryota > Metazoa > Chordata > Actinopteri > Acipenseriformes > Polyodontidae > Polyodon > Polyodon spathula. The sequence continues at coordinate 10,057,164 of NC_054536.1, read as the reverse complement.
GGCCCATATACACGAGCCACCACTGAATAGAAATACTGTACAGTGGTGGCTGTTAATATTGCAAGCTTCTGTGATGCCTATTTCTCCATACAAATTCAATCTTTTATATATATATATATATATATATATATATATATATATATATATATATATATATATATATATATATATATATATATATATATATATATCTATATATATATATATATATATATATATATATATATATATATATATATATATATATATATATATATAAACTTGTTTTGCTTGTCTGGACATCGAAGTAGTGACAGCAGATGAAGCACAGACTACAGATAGGAGCAAATCTCGTTATTTTCCATTGAAATGCCAACCACACTTTAGCGTACAAAACATGATTGAATGGAAATTAAACATTCACAATGCACGAATGAAATCTCTCATTACTAGACATATCCTTTGTTGTTTTTCTATCATTTGGCAAGTTCTATGAAAATAAATCAACAGCAAGCAGGAACTTTGGATTTTTTTATAGAAAAATACATAAACAAATGGTAGCATTTCACCACCCAGATTGTCTTCACTCTAAATTGAAGGCATAACAACTTTAACCCTTAACAGTCCATTTATTCAGCGCTTGTCAGACACGTCAGGTCCAATTTATTTTCACAGGCGCTGTTTATTTTACACACGCTGTTAAAAAATAAATAAAAAATCACAGTAAAACAGGTTTAAAAGGCACTGAATCTAAAAAGGATACTCAGTATTGCATCTCCAGCCAAGTCTCACCCCTTGTTCGCTGTATTTTTCACATACTTCTTTATAGACGTGATAACTGATAAATCGTCTCCTGATCACTTGTTTTATTACCAAACTCATCAATAATGCGATCCAAGTCATTATGTTATTACTATAACATGTCAAAAAGCTCTGCAAATGTCTGTGATATTCTTTGAGCGCTGGATGTGGAAGCAGCTATCTCATTTGATTGTGTCCATGTTATCTCTGTAGTGGATGGGGCTATCAGATACTCCCTTTTCGGTCACACTCGGCCATTGAAATGTTTTATCAGCTTTTTCCTGAGAAAAAACGACTAGAGACCTGTGCTTTACGTCTTTTTAATGATGTCGGACAGGATCCGACATCGGACTGGAAAGGAAAAATTGTAATGTTGGACGTGGTCCAACATAGGACCGCAAAGGGTTAACTGTATCGATTTTTTTTTTTTTTTTTCTAACCATTGCTCTGACAAATTTAAAGGACAACACACCAGTAAGACACCAGTTTTCCTTAGAGAAATGGAGGGGACATACAGTTATGTTAGATCTCAGGTTTACAAATAAAAAATAAAAAATAAAAAAATAAAAATATGATCATTGTGTGCAAATATTCAGTGCTCATAATGTATAAAAAAATCTATTATCTTTATTACAGTTTTTTTTTTTTTTTAGGACATCTTAAAACCCACCATGAGATAGTGACACTATAATTAGGAAAGCAGGGAAAGCTCGTGTAAATGTCCCAAAAAACAGTCTCAATATTTTACCGTGAAAGTCTCAATTTCTTGTGAGATTCCAGGAAATGCTTGTGAAATCAAGTCCGTTCCTAAAGCTGTTATAAAAGTCACACGGGAATACGTAGTTTACTATGGCCCAAAGATGGCAGCGGGAAAGTACATTTTTCGTTTGCATTTCCTTTTTCAGATTGATGTTGCAGATAACGCCAAATTCTTTCTCTGTCTTCATTAGAACTTTGCAAAATGCTAATAATAAACAGATCTAATTGTGTTTGTAAAGTATCATACAGATTGTATTTACCAATCTATTACTAAAAGTGTTTGATAAACTGCATCATGGCCTTGTGAATTCAGGTGGTTACAGCTACTGTACAGTACTTTAGAATACACTTGCAAATAGCTTTCCAAACATCTGTCAAACGTCTTTATTGTAAAGTACTACTAAGTACTATGTTTAAATGTGTATAACTATACTCCAATGCTATTTCTCCTAGTTACTTATGTCTGAGCAAAACCTGTGACCATTCTTCACTTACGTCCATTGGAGCAATGAAGAGACTTGGGTGTTAATATCCATAAGGGAAGAGGATATGATGAGGCAGTTGATGCAATGCACAACAAAAACATTGTTCTTTATTAATTCTTTATTAAGCAGAAGCAGTCACACAAGTACAGTGCAAATGAGGATGCTATATTTGGTATAAAGAGATACAAAACAAGCTAATGAAACAAAAATGTGATACAAAATTAAAGTACACTGTTGGGTTACAAAAATAAAGATAGCAGTGCATCTCTAATAGCAGGACCCTCTTCATATCGCTGTTGTGCAATTCTTACTGGAGGCTGAGTTAGCTGTTCCTTTGCTTGCCTGAACACCTCCTTACAGTCCTGGCACAGATTGTGCAGGATATAGCAGGCTGTAATAATTTGGGGAACAAACTCATACCTCACTTCAGCACGCTTCAGTGGTATCCGCCCCCTCCTTTGCAATAGTCTAAACACCTGTTCACCCACCAATCGGATTTGGTCCAGTTTATTAGTAACCTAGATCTACCCCCCCTTCCCCCGACGATGTGTGAAAAGCAGTGTGGGCGACAACAGTAAAACAAAGTATTTAAAAAGCAGGCACTACCCATCAGTAAATAACCATTTATGTCACACACAATGACAAGCGGATTCTCTCTTGCGAAACTGTTCTCTGCTCATGTAAACAGTATTTTGGGGACTTTCATGGTTAACAGCACGAGAATCTAAGTGGGCCATCAGCAAAGCTAATTTAAATCTGCCCCCCTTCCTCATGAAAAGTCCAACACTCATGTAACGTGGCCTATTGTAGATGAATTATACATATATGACTGTCTATCAAGGGGTTTCCTTTTCAAGTTGACTGATTTGTTGGAAACTGAAGCTAGGTTGACATTTAATTAATTCCCCAGATAGGTCATTAATGGCAATTACAGTTTTGCTGTATGAGCTAACGTGTTAATTTTTAAAGGTGATAGTTCAACCTGTTTCCTGCACTCTCTTTCTCCTGTGAAATAGATCAAACGTGATGAAAACAGGGCTGATAAACTGCTGAATGCATTTTGATGCGTATATTATTTGAGAAACTCAAATCCATTTATATTTTGTGTGAAGCAGCAGAAAGTAACAGACCAACCTTGATGACTGATCTCTGATGCTTTATCCATAAAGAATGTACAATCATTTACACATCATATTGATTTTACAATAAAGTGCAAAAGTTCAGCTTAACATCCAGTATGTACAGTACTGCAATCAATTTCTGAATACAGTAACTGTACAGGCAGTAGATAACCTGCATGGGAGATAAAGATCCCAGACTCTTTCAGGTTAAATAAATTAAGGTGGA